>NW_006159672.1:5911372-5928496 GCF_000334495.1 Tupaia belangeri chinensis | reverse complement strand
CTGCAAGACTTTTGGGGTTGTCGACTGGATCACCAAGCAGGAATGGAAATCACACTTAAAATCGTCTTCATCAATGCAGTTTTTTCTCTGAAAAATAGTGGAGACAAACACCTTTTAGTGTGACATAGCTGAGACACTCATGGGGCATGAAGCACTTACACTAGGGAGGTCAGGAGAAATACTCTAGGTAAAGGCTTTCACCAGGAGCTGGCCCAATGTGGACTTTGGTGTGCCAGTTAGAGGGGCACTGCCTTTGTGATCCAGCACCAGGCATAGGCCTGAAGCTCAGGAGGTGCAAATAGTTTTCTGGGCAGATCACAGGCTCTGTTCCCCACACACCATTTGCAAACTTGGCCTTGTAACTTCCTCATGATTCCTGGGGCAGCTGCCTACATTCCTATCCACTTTTCATTCATTTCTTCTCATTTAGAAAGTAGGCCTCTGCTAGGTTCTATTTTTTATTAACTAATAAATTTTTAATGTTTTTGAATAAGTTATGAAGGAGCTGCTAAAGTTCCTTTTAACAAGGAGGGGAGCTCTGGATCAGACCATAGGCATGGGAGCATTAGTGGGGACAGGGGCAGTAGGGGCATAGAGAGAAAGGAACATGCAGGGACAGAACCGCTAGGGCTGTAGACATTAGAGCAGAGTGTTCTATTGGAGAGATTGAGGAGGTTTTTATTTTCTTTTTAAAATTTTTAACCCAACTTTTTTTTCTTTAAGAGAAATTTTTGCTATAGGGTGTGTGGGCTTGCCTGAAATACAGAGAGGAACAGAGACAGAAAGTGAGAAATCATCCCCCAGAGTGGATGGCCAGGTCACAATTCCTTCTCCTCCATTCTCCTCTCAGGATCTTGGCCATGCATGCACATGCAGATGGAGTGAGTTTCAAGCCACTGGGTCTGGGACTCGAACCGTGGACTGACATGTGGGAGTCCAGCATCGTAACCACTAAGCCATCTACTGGTCCCTCCTTATGTCTTTAATCTGATCCACTTCTAAGTAAAGTATCGTCACCCATTTCTAGAATATTACAGAGTAGAGAGACGCTCCAGCCTAGCCCTCTCATTTTGCAGAGAGAAAAGGTAAAGCCCCAAGAAAAAAAAGGGATTTCCGAAGGTGACACTTACAGGCTGACCAGAACCAGGAATCTTGACCATCTACCCACCAACCTTTCCATCTTATATCACTGCCTTTCTGAATGATGTGCTCAATTGCCTGGGGTATGAACTATATACATGCAATTATGTAACACAAGTCTTATTGAAAATAATATGCAGAGTCCTAAAAATCCCTCCCCAGGTTGAAGGGACAGACAATGGTATTTGGCCACCTGTGGTCACCTGACCCTCCCTGAGCCAGTTGCTGCCATACTTTGCTAATACACTTCATTCACTGACACTGTTTCCTGACTTGGGTAGCTTTCTTCCCTCATCCATGACTGCAACACACCACACACACACATGCACACACGCACACATGCATATATGCACAGAGACTACAAAAACAACTACACAGGTTTTCAGGCTTTCCAAACCCCTTCTGCCTCCACCCTCTGCAGTCCCATCTCCTCTAGTGATGTGGTATTCTCTATCCCTGCCCTTTCTAGTCCCTGGCCCAGCTTCTTGACTGCTTCACACAATCGACCCAAGATCTCATCCAAATTGAGTCATTGAAGGCACAGGATAGGCGAGTGTGACATCATTTTGTGTTTCTTACCTTGATCTCTTGGTCCCATGTTGTTCCTCCGTGTCCCCAGGCAGTCCCTGGCCCAGTGCTGTGTCAGCTCCCTCCCCCAAATGCCTCATTTGAGAATGTCTCTGTAGACAGAAGGCCTGGGGATGCTAACAGTAGAAGGATCTGTGTACAGGGTGATGTCTGGGAACTTGCCTGCTGAAACATGCTCTATGTGATAATTGTGCCTGTCTAGACTGCTGGTACAAACATGAGTTATGGCACACGTCTGCTTTCCTTCTGAGGGTCTGCCACTTTAGCAGGTCAGTGTCCAACTGAGCAGGCCCCAATTAACCCTGAATTCTGAGCCTCAAATGGATATCCCTGGGAAGAATGATTGTACACATGGGGTACGTTGCCACTGTTGGAGGGAATGTGCGTTTTGCACGCACCTCACAGGAGAGAGAGAACATAGGAACCTGCCCATAGATTCCCCTTAGGCTCTGTCTTCTTTTATGGCTCCAGTTGTGCATCCTGATGATATTGCTGGAATAAATCTTAGCCCTGGTATGACTATGAATTCTACTGAATTACTGAACATGTGGGTGGTCTTGGGGAATATTGGCTTTCATTGTGGCTAGGAAGTGTGGGAAGCCATGAGGTGACAGATAACGTAAGACATAGTCCTTGGCCTCAGGAAGTGCATTTATTTACTTTTTTTGTCACTCATGTGGCAGATTTTTATTTGAGTGTATCAGAGGCTACAAAAACAACTACACAGTGAAAAACCCAGGCACATCACTGACTGTATACAGCTCCTCACAGAGCTCACAGTTCATAAAGTGGAGACACATAGGGTATGGAGGGAGCCCATGGAACACGATGGTGCTAATGGGACCCTGACCGTTCAAAGCCTAGTGAAGAAGAGTGGTGGACAAACAGTCACTCTGTGATAGTGTGACATCATGATGAGGCGAGCACTGAGATGCACAGCCCTACTCTTCAATTTAGAGGATAAGAATCTTCTGTAATGTTTACATTGGGCTACAATGAGAAAAGATGCTAAGTTAATAAGTTAATAAGCACAGTCATGAATTTGGTTCAGCTGCTAGTCCCAAAATGAACAGAGCAGGAACCAGAGGACAGCTGGATGTTTGGTTGGACCATGGCCGTGCTAGCAGCAAGGATATTTCTGTACATCAGTGCCCAGCCCCTCTAGGCATGATGATACCAGAGCTTTGTTAAAAGCTGCAGAAGCAGAACTCTCATCTGTAACACCCATTGGTAATACATTCAAGTAGAGTCATACATATGGATTAGAAAACAACATTCTGATTTATGTCAAAATAGAGCCTGAATAACAGGGCCCTACCGTCTGTGTTTGTGTTGGGAATTTCCACTGGGATCTCAACTGTTTGGAAACATAAAGCTGTTGGCAAGGGAGACAACACCTTCCTGGGGTCCGAAGAACCCCGCTTGGATCTGAATCAACCACAGATGGTGAACGCCACCAGAAAGCTTTGGAGCCACAGGCTCACTTGGGGTTTCCAGAAATGTATATAAGGCAAGCAAATCCAGGGTTCTCATACACAGAGAGTCTACTGGGGAGAGGGTAAGACCCTAGATCCTGAATCTTTGCTCTCCACCCTAAACACTGCCCCTTACTTTCTGTACTCCAGCAACTCCCCCCAACCAAATAACCCACACAAATATACCATCACCAAATTATAAGGACAATGGAGGATAGGCTAAAATCAATGCCTTTTTCCCATAAGTAATATTTGGGAAACATTATTCAAACACTGTCAAACAAATGGCTGAAACAAAGCTTGCTTGGGGCCAAGGTCTTCCCCCCCACCCCCCACAAAGTTCTGAGTTTAGAAGGAATATCAAAAACTACATTTCCTGGCCTCACTCAGACCCAGACTTAGCTTTCTACTCCTCTTAGCTTTTTCCGGGGTCTTTCTATCAACCAGACAGACAGAGAGAGCTCAGTGCTGTTATCAACTGACTTCCTGCCTGCGCAGGGTCATCTTTTAGTTGCCTTAACCACCATGCCATCTGGCCGGCCCAAGGGTCATCTTTTAAATTACCTTCTGCCCAGCTCCTACAGGTGAGTTTTGTGTGGCTCACAGAGAAAACCTCCTGGATGGTTCTTCCATGCCAGGAGGATCCATAGTCTCACTATATTCTACTCTGGATCTCCTGTCTACTGGTTTGGCTTTGTACCTGCCTATTAAGTAAATGATAAAGTCGGTAGCCACTTTTATGGAGCAGGTCAGGACATTTCTCCTTAGGGTTCTTGACGGCTCTGGAGGTTAATTTTATGTCAACTTGATTGGGCCATAGAGAACCCAGATATTTGGTGGAACATTATTGCAAGTATGTCTGTGAGGGTATTTCTGGATGAGAAGAACATTTATATTGGTAGACTGAGTCAAGCAGATTGCCTTCCCCAACATGGGTGGGCTCTATTAACCAACTGAAGGCCTGGATATAACACAGAGGTGAATGGGGACTCTCCTCCTTGACTACTTGGAACAGGGACATTGATCTTTTCTAGAATTTAGACTCTATACCAAACATTGACTCTTATTGGTTCTCAAGCCTGCCAGCTTTCAGACTAGAAATTACAACATCGGCTGTCCTGGTTCTCACGCCTTTGGACTCAGACTGGAACTACATATGGTCTCTCCTGGGTGTCCAGCTTGCTAACTGCAGATCTTGGGACTTACTTCTTAGCCTACATAATTGCTTGCACCAATTCCTCCAGCAATTCTATGTGTGTGTGTGTGTGTGTGTGTGTGTGAGTGCGCACATGCATGTGTGTATAGGACTTCAAAAAGTTCATAGAAAATGTATATTATGAAAAAAAGAAAATGTATATTTTGCAAAATCTATGCAGGAATTTCAAATTTTTTGTGCCAAATAAATTTCTATTTTAATCCCATTTCCATGAACTTTCTGAAGCCCTATTTTATATATATGTATATAATATGTATCACATATATATATGTATATATATATATATATCATATTGAGTGTATCAGAGGCCACATTATATTATACATAATATTATATTGGTTCTGTTTCTCTGGAGAACTCCAGTGAATACAAATGCATCAGCCAATTTACTCCCCATACTTCAAGGAGATGAATCCTTTGTAGAGCAGGAGGCCAAAGTGAACAAGAGTCATGTTCTTGGGACCAGCAGTTAGCGTAATGGCTATGTCGCTGGACTCCCACATAGTCGACTGCAGTTTGAGTCCCGAACCCGGTGACTTAAATTCATGCTGGGCGCATATGAGTGCGTGCCAAGATCGTGAGAAGAGAATGGAGGAGAAGGGATTGCGGCATGGCCATTCCCCCTGGGGGCGTGATTTCTCGCTTTCTATCTCTCTGTTTCTCTCTGTCTGTCTGGCAAGCGCACACGCCCTATAGCAAAAACCTCTACAAAAAAAAAAAAGTAGAGTCATGTTCTTGATATGGTCTCATGGCTAAGAGGTCAGAAGCAGGACCTGAACTCAGGCCTGTCAGACTTCAACACTTTACTTTCAACTACATTGTCAAGTTCCTGAGGAGAAAAGGCATGTATGCCTCTTCTCTGGCCACAGTTGGCTTGGAAATAAACCGTATTAATTATTAATTTTACAGTTGGTTATTTTTTTTCCGTCGACAGAACCACAAGTTCTCCAATAATCTAATATAGGTGGATATGGATTTATAAATCTATTGAGATTACAGACACTACCAGAAAGGGGTTGTGAAGGCATTAAAATCTCATTGTACCAGCATACAACTTAAAGAAAATTTAAACAGATTTAAAAATATGATGCTTCAGCTGAGACGGAAAGTGGTCTCTTCACAACCCCAAACCCAGGAGAAGAGTCATCCCCATTAGGAAGTCAATAGTACTCCAAGTGGAGTTCCATTAGAAATGGAAGGAAGATGTCCAGGTGGAAAACCTTTAGCAAAAATGTGAAGAAATAAGTGAAGAGTCTATCCCTCATTCAGGGCCCCCAGTACAGACTGTGGGCTGGGATCTCTGGAGACCATGGCCACTGAGAGCAGGGCCTGTAGGGTGCAGGATGGGGGACAGGTGGCCTTCTGGAGGCAGAGGTGAGGGGCCCTCTGAGTACTTTGAGTATGCTTGCTGAGCACTGTGGACCTCACCTGGGACTCTGTGGGAATCAGGGAAGACATTCAAGGAAAAGGGACAATAAGACATCTGTGGTGATGTTAAAACATCTTATTGGTGACCAGCACAACAGGACCTGGAGGCCTGAAGAACGGCAGCTTTGTTCAAACTCTGCACTGAGACTTGGACCAGCACTAGCATGGCTTTTAGCAGCAGCAGGCCGACCTCTGCCTGAGAAAGTTCCACCACACAGCAGAATTTGCTGTTTGTTCCAGCAACACCTAACCACAGGATCCTGACCTCCCTTTCTTAAAGCTTTTACTAAAAAGGGCTTGCAACTGTGAATGCAAATCTCTGGGAAGTATATCTCTCAAGGACCTGAGAGCTGTTCCTTTGAAGTGTAATCATCATGAAGGATAAGAGGCCCTTAGTCTCCCAGACTCTGTGGGAGGATAGAAAATTGTTGAATAAACATTTTAGGAGGTCATTGTTTTGAACTAAGCTTCTGCCATAAGCCCCACAGAGCAGACCAAAATGGAGTCATCCATGTTAAAATGTCTTTTTTTTTTTTTTTAAGAAAGATTTTTGCTACAGGGCGTGTGTGCAGGGCGTGTGTGCTCGAGTAGAGACAGGGAAACAGAAGGCAAGAAATCACCCTCAGGGAGAATGGCTATGCTACAATCCTTTCTCCTCCAATCTCCCCTTGGGATTTAGGGCACACAGGCACATGTGGCCACATGAGTTTCAAGCCTCCGGTTCTGGGCCTCAAACCATGGTTGGCCATGTGAGAGTTCACCTATGTGACCATTACACCATCTGCGTGTCCCAAAATGTCATGTTATTAAACTGAACAGCCCACCTGTTCTCAGCCTGCCTGGTCTTCAGAACTCCTCCCATTGCCACTGTTCTGACTTCCGTTTTCCATCTTCCTATGGCATCGACACTGAGCAATCTCTGCCAGCTCAGCATGGTGCTGGCATAGTGTGTGATGTGGGCAGGAAGGGGAGTGTCTAGGAGAACCCTCTGCTCCAAGATATCTCTACCAAAAACCCAATACAGGCCAGGCTGATCTTTCACAGGGAGAGCATGGGTCTTTGGTCGACGAACTGCCCACAGGTGCTCAGGGCTCTGCACAGGAGAGCCTTAGGAGGCTGCAAAGGTGGCAAGGAATGTGGATTTGGGAAGAACCCAGGATTCTGGGGAGTCAGCTCATTCTAATAGACCTCAGTCTATGTGTCTCCCCAAACCATGGAGGCTTAGAGGTCCCACAATCTGCCATCTACAAGCTGGAGACCCCGGAAAATGAGTGGTGTAAATTCCTGACCAAATCCAAAGGCCCTAATGCCAGCGAGGGTGATGGAGAACGTTCCTAGGACTGGAAGCCATCAGGTTGCACAGCATATTACCCGCCTGCCTCCCCAGGCTGAGCCCCCAGGCCACCTGCAGGCCTGTTCGTCCACGCAAGAGCCTGTCTGAGGAAGAGCCAGGCTGTCTCCTGTTGGTTTTGCTTCTCTGGAGAACCCTGACAAATCAGAAGTCACTGGCATGCCCTTACAGTCAGCAGGGCAAGTTGCCCCAGAACTGGCCTGGCCATCCTCTCTCCATTCACACTGGCTACTGTCATACACTGAACCTGGCACTTTGAAGTTGTAACTCAAGATTTAGAATTAGAATTTCCTTGAATGAGAATTAAGAAATAACTTCCCAGAGCTCCATGCCTCCTGGTCCCCAGGTTCATGTTACCATCAGCCCTGAGCCTACTTCCCTGACAGTGCCAGGATAGGTGGTGCTTTAGTGTGGGCAACAGCCTAGGGAGTGGAGTGGCCCACATTTTCATTAGTTTTGCCCCCAAGCTGCCTGCTGGGAGCTTCTAGGAACCTTTGTTCTGTACCCTCCTCCAGGGAGCCAGCAGCCAGGAGGCCCCTGCAGTAGACTGAGGTAAAAAAGGAAAGGCTGGGCTGTGGGCTAGGGTGACACAGGAGGTACCCATCCTGGATAATGGAGAGATAGAGGAGAGGAGTGCGAGTGGGGAGGGCAGATGCGGCTACACAGCAGATGGGACGGCCATGCTGCATTCCATTGCCCTGGGTGAGAATGGCTTGACTGAGGTGAGGACAAGGAGGGGTGAGTAGAGGCAGGAGGTGGGGCCTACAAGGGGTGCCTGGTGAGAGGAGCCAGATGAGGGGAGAAAGCATAAGGGCAAGCTGGACACCTGTTGGGAACAGGGCAGTGCCTGCTGGATTCTGCTGAAGGTGCACTGTGGTCATGCTTAAAGGCATAGGGCTGGGGGTCTCAGAGGAGAATGGGGGCACACACTGCACCTCTGTATTCCTCGCCTGCACTTACTGGAAGGGATACATGTAGCACAGCACTACAATAACTTCTTCTTTTTCTTTTTTTTTTTGTGGAAAGGTTTTCGCTATAGGGCATGTGTGCTCGCCAGACAGACAGAGACAGAAAGCGAGAAATCACCCCTCAGGGGGGATGGTCACGCCTCAATCCCTTCTCCTCCATTCTCCTCTTGGGATCTTGGGCACGCATGCACACGCGCCCGGTGTGAGTTTTAAGCCACCGGGTCCGGGAGGCAAACCGCGATTGACTACGTGGGAGTCCAGCGACATAGCCATTACGCCAACTGCTGGTTCCCTACAATAACTTCTGTAGTCCCACCCCTGGGCCAGGCTCTCTGCTGCTTCCCACCTGCCCCTCCATTGGCTAAATCTCTTGCCTCCTTCCTGTCTTTGACTACCGAAATGTTTTTTTCCTGGGTAATCCTGACCCTTTTGCAGAGGGAGGGAGCACACACTGCATCTCTATGTATCCTGGTCCAGGTAGTCCAGAGTGCTGATGGGGTGCAGCCCACTGGGGGCTCCAGCAGGCTCTGCCCACATGGACAGGTATATAAAGAGAACCAAATGATAACATGCAGGGCCCTTACACTGACCCTTGGAGACACAGCTCCTGAGGCTCTGGAGAGCATGTGGGCATCAAGTGCAGGTAACAAAGCCCCCCTCTGCTGTCTCCTGCCTTCCCCACTCTCCCCTCACTGCTGCTCAGCGCAGGGGGAGGAGGGGCACTATTCCACCCAGAGGTCCGCATTCCGCTCCTGGGACCCCTGGCTCCAGTGGTCCTATCTGGGGGATAGAGAAAGGAGTAAATTCAAAGGCAGGTGAATTGGAAGCTTCTGGGCTTTGATGATGGTACAGCGACAGACCAAGGTTGGCACTGCTCACAGGCTCTGACCTTGTTCCTGCTTTCCAACTCTCTGAGAACCTAGGATCCCACATTAGCCCAAAGGTACCAGGGCCAAGGCTAGTATTTCAGGTAACGTCCTAAACGGTGTTCAGAAGCCAGTTTAGCCCTGTGCCTCCTGAAGAGAAGAGCTGGCTTGCTCTGATGCAAGTACAATACACACTGGCTGGTCAGGAAATCTTGCATGGGGAAAGGATCCACTGCCCAGCCTCCCAGACCTTTTCCTGTCCAAGGGCACACAATCAAACACATGGATGTGCACACACACAACCAAATGCCCTGGTATGCATGCACAACCAAATGCATACGTCTGTTCCCCACCCCACCCCATATATATATATGCTCACAACCAAATACACAGATGTGTTCCCCACTCCACCCCAATGTACAGGCATGTGCATGCACATCCACACACATTTTCTGTCTGCTCTCCATTGGACCTTGGCTTTGTTTCCTATTTGGGTCACAAGCAGCTGTTCACATAGGCCTACATGCGCCCCCCTTAGCTTTTCTGACATTGACTTCTCTAATAATGACATCTCTTGTTAATGGCTTCATGGTCATGCTAGTAAACGGATTCACTATTGCTTGAACCAAGATGGTTACTTTATAAATCTCAAGACAGCTGGCCCAAAGGCCATAAGCTGCTGGCTGAAAAGAATAAATTAGACAACAGAGCAATAAAAAGAGGGGGAGGGGATACCCTCAGTTTCAGCTGGCTATTCAATTTCTGTTTGAGATTTTGTGAAAATTGCCTAGAACCATCCTTGCCATGAGGTAAAAACAGAAAGACTTAGAACAAAAAGCAAAATAAAATAGCTGTGAAGCCTCTATGATTTGAAGAAGAGTTGGTGTAATCTCCTAAAGTTGAACATTCATAAAAATATGATCTTATGTTTCAGCTCTCAAGAATACACCCAAGAAAAACTCCTGCACCAGTACATTAGGAGACTTTACAAGAATGCTCAGTAACCACCATTCATAAAAAGCAAAAACCGGGAGATAATCTAAATGTGTATCAGAGGGGAGATAAAGTCCCACAGTGAGGTCACATACACCAGAGGGTGTACATGGCTGAATCTCAGCACTATGATCTTAAGTGCAAATAATACATTGAAGATTTTTACAAACACAAAATATTGTACTTTCAGAAACACCACAGTGCTCTAACAAAGCTCTCACAAGGGAGAGAATAGGATGGGCTATAAGGTTAGATAGGGATTTTGTTGTGGGTGGTGGATCTACAGCTGTTATAAACACGAAAGAACAAAATAACCAAGTCAGCAATTCACCAACCAATGGCAAAAGTGAGGCATGCACCAGTATGAGGACTAGGGAAAATTCATGCACCAAGAAAATTAAATTGAAAACAATCCTTTTAGGAGGATGGAGAGGATAGAAAGTAAAAGCCATCCTCACGTGCCAGCGGAGACCCTTCAAGCCAGCTGATTCTGAAATGCAAATGCAATGTGACCAACAGGGCTCCATGTGAATGGACTGCTACACAGGCATTTCACTTGTCATCAGACAAGCATGCGGCTGACCTCAGACTCTAAGCCCCTCTTCATACTTACTTCAAGCTGGAGCCCAGTAGGTTGAAGTTGCTCTGGTTGGGCTGGCTGCCCTGGAAGGTGGACCTTCCAGGGAGAATCGCAGGACACCTGAGAGACTCTACCACTCCAGTAGGTGTCCCCTGGCCCTGCTTCCAAGAGATAGGCAACAGCTGAGTGTTCTCCAGAAGTCCTAGACAAGAGCTTTTCCTCTGAGCTTAGCCTAAGGATGAAACACTTTCAAAGAACTAACTGTTCAAATGTGCTGAACTGTTTCCAAACATCTCATTCTTTGTTCCTTTATTAAAAAATTAAATGCAGGGACCAGCAGTTAGTGTAATGGCTATGTCGCTGAACTCCCATGTAGCCAACCGTGGTTCGAGTCCCGGACCTGGTGGCTTAAACTCGTGCCGGGTGCATGTGCATGCATGTCCAAGATCCCGAGAGGAGAATGGAAGAGAAGGGATTGCAGTGTGGCTATCCCCCCTGGGTTTCTAGCTTTCTATCTCTCTGTCTCTCTCTGTCTTTCTGGCAAGCACACACGCCCTATAGCAAAAAACCCTCCAAAAAAATATATATACACAAATTCAGTAAGAAGAAACTTTTGGTGGGTTATAATAGATAATATAACAGATTTTTTTAAAAATGAAGATCCCTGTACCATATATGAACAATACTCATTAACTATGGTTACATTCCAAAAAAAGCAGCTTATCCCTGGATTTCAAAAATGACAAGACAGCCATCAATTCTAACTCGCCTGGGCGGCATAAGCAATCTGTGACCAGGCTCAAAGAGAGTGGGGGCTGCTCATTGGCATTCAGAAGCCTGCTCTGCTGGGAGCTGTAAATCTGAATCTGCTGACAGTTAATCCAAGTCATCTCACGCTTCCAGATCTGAGGTAGAACAGGCACCGTCCCTGAAGATCCAGCCCCACTCCTAGGATCAGATGGGGATCAGATATTCCTGGCAAGGGCAGCTCCGGGAATGGCAGTAACAGCCCTCTCGCTCCATCCTGCTTCCCAGGGTACAGTGACACAGAGTGGGAGGGATGCTCCAGTCAGGATGGTGCCAACCACAGAACAGAAACTGAGTCCAAGGAGAAGGGATTTTAATCAAAAAGAACAAAAATTCTTTACAATGAGGGTTGGAGAAGACAAAGACACACAGGGATGGACATGGACAAAAAAATAAACTTTAATCCTTAACTGTGCCCCATATGAAAAATATTCTCATAATGATTCATAGATATTTTAAAAGTAAGACAAAAAAATACATAAAATTCTAGAAGAAAACATGGGAGAAAATATTTGTGACTTTGAGTAAGGCAATATTTTTTTTTTTTACAACACCAAAAAGCCTAACTCTCTGGGTAAAAAAATTTGACAAATTAGACTCATTGAAATAAGAATATTCTTCAAAAGACATTTTTAAAAGAACAAAAAGACAAAAGAGAGACTGGGATAAAATATTTTTGAATTGTATATCTGATAAAGGCATGTATCTGAAATACGCAAATAAGTCTCAAGAATCAGCAGTAAGCAAATAACCAAATTCACAAATGGACAAAATGTGTGAACACATTACCAAAGAAAATATATGAGTGGGAAATCAATACATAGAAAGGCACTCAACATTGTTTGTCATTAGGGAAATGCAGATTAAAACCAAAACAAGGGGTCAACCCCATAGCCTAGTGGCTAGGGGAGCCAGATCTCATGTGGTCAACCATGGTATAAATCCCAGTCCCAGTGGCTTAGAAAAAATAAAACAAAACAGAACATGTTAAGTATTGGACCAGTCTCATAGCCTAGTGGTTAAGGGAACTACATCGCATGTGGCTGCATGTGGTCGAATCCCAGCTCCGGCAGCTTAAAAGAAGACCAAACCAAAACAAATAAACAAAGAGAAAACCTCAAAGAACCAGATACTTATATACCACTCTTAGATCTACTAGAATAGACAAAAGAAGGAAAGAAAGAAAGAGAGAAAGAGACTGAGCGTATTAACTACTATCAGTGAGGAGCAACACGAACTCTCATCTACTGCTGGTGAGAATCCTGGAAAACAAGACAGAGTGAGAGGGCAAAATGATAATCACTTTGAACAATAGTTTCTTTCTTCCTTCCTTTTTTCTTTTTTCAAAAATTTTCTATAAGGTATATGCACCGGCCAGAAACAGAGAGAGAGAAAGTGAGAAACCACTCCCCAGAGGATGACCACACTACAATCCCTTCTCCATTATCCTCTTGGGATTTTGGGCATCCATGCACTTCAAAGGCCAGAAAGAGGGAGTTTGGGGAAGATGGGGCTGTCAGTGCCATGACTGAGGTTGTAGATACATACACTATGCATATATCTAAACTCTGAGAGCCATCCCAAACACATGGCAAAGAAGTTAAGTCACATATAACTTAAAAAAATCATGTGGAGAAAACTTAAAATGAAATGAGTTGTAATGAAGGAACCTAATCATGTTATAAATGAGTAATACAGTTATCCTGGAGAGGGTAGAAAACAAAAGAACCAACCTAAGTTATTTTGGAAAACAGGTTAGGGACATAAAGAGCTATACACAAATACTGTACTCTAGTTAGTAAATTTATTTCTTAAAGGGTATGGGTTAGAAATTCTGAAACAAGTTTGTGTATATACTAGGAGTGAACAAATAAGCAAATATATTGTACATGGTGAGAGTCAAGTGTCAAAGGAAGAAGTTACAAAAAAAGGAAAGGGGGAAAGCTGAGATGAATCTTGTATTTGAGAAACAAAAGTTTAAAGCAGCCTAAGGAATAAGGAGGTCTGCTAAAACTTATCTGGCCTAGAGAGAGATATGGGCAGCTAGACTGTCATGTACCCCACACATCTGTGCAAAGTAATTGCTCAAAGACACATCTTAACAGAGTTCCCTGATTAGCTGGCACTGCAAACCAATTACTCTACCAACTACACGTTGTGCATCATAACCCCAACTTTTGTCTGTTGTCATGTGCCTAGAATGATTCATGAAACAATAGCTGATTGGAAGTGCATACTATTCTTATAAACCAATGTAAATTCTTTAAAAAAGATAAACTTTTGTAACTTCCTCCTTCTCCTCATTTCCATTATATAATCTAGCCTTTTGGAAGCCATTGGATACACATGGGTTTCAGGCAACTGAAATTTATATTCACTCAAGGAGCCATCCACAACTCTGGCCTATGTATCTTCACCTCACCTTCTTTGTTTTTTAAGTTGATACATTGTTGGCCTGCACTTGAAGATATCATTATGAACACAGGGTTTAATAATACAGGTAGACAGGGATGATATAGATGAGCCTGGAGCATCTGTGGTGACAGAAAGGAGGAAAGTGATTAAAAAAAAATGGGACATGTTCAAGGAACACAAGTGTCAATCTAAAAGACACAATGGCTTCCCTTGAGCAATTTGAGTGAGAAAATAATTCATAGTATTGGATTATAACCCATAGAATTATATAGCCATGAGTTCAGTGACACAAATAATTACATAAAGAAATAAAGAAATGGGAGAGAAGGAACAAGTTTCCTTACATAAAAATTCTAATGAATAAAATAGAAGGAATGGGGAAATAGAAAATTGTGAGAAACCCACAGCAATAATTGTTATTGGGAAGATCTACTGATAAATGGGAAAATGAGTGGGCAAAAGTTTGAGAAGAAACTTTTTATTTGCATAGTCTCAATGTGTCTTCTATATTTACAAATGGAGACTGACAAACTATAACATAATGAGAGAGAATCCCTAAGAGGATAAACAGCAGCCTCATTTTAGATGAACCCTGTCTTTGTGGCCACAGCCCAAAAGCACCAGTACAGAGCCTCCCCCACAAAGAGCCTCAGGGGCCATTGCTCTCCTTTCCTCACTTGAATAGACAAATACAAAGGAGAGCCTAACTCTCTGGGTAAAAAAATTTGACAAATTAGACTCATTGAAATAAGAATATTCTTCAAAAGACATTTTTAAAAGAACAAGAAGACAAAAGAGAGACTGGGATAAAATATTTTTGAATTGTATATCTGATAAAGGCATGTATCTGAAATACGCAAATAAGTCTCAAGAATCAGCAGTAAGCAAATAACCAAATTCACAAATGGACAAAATGTGTGAACACATTACCAAAGAAAATATATGAGTGGGAAATCAATACATAGAAAGGCACTCAACATTGTTTGTCATTAGGGAAATGCAGATTAAAACCAAAACAAGGGGTCAACCCCATAGCCTAGTGGCTAGGGGAGCCAGATCTCATGTGGTCAACCATGGTATAAATCCCAGTCCCAGTGGCTTAGAAAAAATAAAACAAAACAGAACATGTTAAGTATTGGACCAGTCTCATAGCCTAGTGGTTAAGGGAACTACATCGCATGTGGCTGCATGTGGTCGAATCCCAGCTCCGGCAGCTTAAAAGAAGACCAAACCAAAACAAATAAACAAAGAGAAAACCTCAAAGAACCAGATACTTATATACCACTCTTAGATCTACTAGAATAGACAAAAGAAGGAAAGAAAGAAAGAGAGAAAGAGACTGAGCGTATTAACTACTATCAGTGAGGAGCAACACGAACTCTCATCTACTGCTGGTGAGAATCCTGGAAAACAAGACAGAGTGAGAGGGCAAAATGATAATCACTTTGAACAATAGTTTCTTTCTTCCTTCCTTTTTTCTTTTTTCAAAAATTTTCTATAAGGTATATGCACCGGCCAGAAACAGAGAGAGAGAAAGTGAGAAACCACTCCCCAGAGGATGACCACACTACAATCCCTTCTCCATTATCCTCTTGGGATTTTGGGCATCCATGCACTTCAAAGGCCAGAAAGAGGGAGTTTGGGGAAGATGGGGCTGTCAGTGCCATGACTGAGGTTGTAGATACATACACTATGCATATATCTAAACTCTGAGAGCCATCCCAAACACATGGCAAAGAAGTTAAGTCACATATAACTTAAAAAAATCATGTGGAGAAAACTTAAAATGAAATGAGTTGTAATGAAGGAACCTAATCATGTTATAAATGAGTAATACAGTTATCCTGGAGAGGGTAGAAAACAAAAGAACCAACCTAAGTTATTTTGGAAAACAGGTTAGGGACATAAAGAGCTATACACAAATACTGTACTCTAGTTAGTAAATTTATTTCTTAAAGGGTATGGGTTAGAAATTCTGAAACAAGTTTGTGTATATACTAGGAGTGAACAAATAAGCAAATATATTGTACATGGTGAGAGTCAAGTGTCAAAGGAAGAAGTTACAAAAAAAGGAAAGGGGGAAAGCTGAGATGAATCTTGTATTTGAGAAACAAAAGTTTAAAGCAGCCTAAGGAATAAGGAGGTCTGCTAAAACTTATCTGGCCTAGAGAGAGATATGGGCAGCTAGACTGTCATGTACCCCACACATCTGTGCAAAGTAATTGCTCAAAGACACATCTTAACAGAGTTCCCTGATTAGCTGGCACTGCAAACCAATTACTCTACCAACTACACGTTGTGCATCATAACCCCAACTTTTGTCTGTTGTCATGTGCCTAGAATGATTCATGAAACAATAGCTGATTGGAAGTGCATACTATTCTTATAAACCAATGTAAATTCTTTAAAAAAGATAAACTTTTGTAACTTCCTCCTTCTCCTCATTTCCATTATATAATCTAGCCTTTTGGAAGCCATTGGATACACATGGGTTTCAGGCAACTGAAATTTATATTCACTCAAGGAGCCATCCACAACTCTGGCCTATGTATCTTCACCTCACCTTCTTTGTTTTTTAAGTTGATACATTGTTGGCCTGCACTTGAAGATATCATTATGAACACAGGGTTTAATAATACAGGTAGACAGGGATGATATAGATGAGCCTGGAGCATCTGTGGTGACAGAAAGGAGGAAAGTGATTAAAAAAAAATGGGACATGTTCAAGGAACACAAGTGTCAATCTAAAAGACACAATGGCTTCCCTTGAGCAATTTGAGTGAGAAAATAATTCATAGTATTGGATTATAACCCATAGAATTATATAGCCATGAGTTCAGTGACACAAATAATTACATAAAGAAATAAAGAAATGGGAGAGAAGGAACAAGTTTCCTTACATAAAAATTCTAATGAATAAAATAGAAGGAATGGGGAAATAGAAAATTGTGAGAAACCCACAGCAATAATTGTTATTGGGAAGATCTACTGATAAATGGGAAAATGAGTGGGCAAAAGTTTGAGAAGAAACTTTTTATTTGCATAGTCTCAATGTGTCTTCTATATTTACAAATGGAGACTGACAAACTATAACATAATGAGAGAGAATCCCTAAGAGGATAAACAGCAGCCTCATTTTAGATGAACCCTGTCTTTGTGGCCACAGCCCAAAAGCACCAGTACAGAGCCTCCCCCACAAAGAGCCTCAGGGGCCATTGCTCTCCTTTCCTCACTTGAATAGACAAATACAAAGGAGCATTTTCATCTGATGCGGGGTGGAGGGGGGAGGTGGGTAGG
>NW_006159672.1:5901722-5910881 GCF_000334495.1 Tupaia belangeri chinensis | reverse complement strand
TGGGTAGGGTGGGGGTGGGTGGAGAGGGGCCTTCTTGGAGCGCTGGTTAGGGACAGATTTTCAGCAAGCTGGTCTTCTCCCTGTCCCATTGGAGGTAATTACTGGGCTGTGGTAGCCCTCATTGAAAGTCCAGGGCTAATATTTCTCCCTGGTGCAATGGACAGCTTGTTGTAAATTGGTTTACATGTTTTCCCACCCCCATGTAGTGTTCCAAAGCTCTCTCCCTGATCTTAGGAGGCTGGCAGCTGGGAGAGGAGAAAATTGGCTTCTTTCATGTGGCTCTAAGTCAGGCAGACCTCTGAGAGTGTCTGACCTTGGCCCAAAGTCTGCTTTGTAGTGAGCTAGCACCCAAGCTGGGAGACAGTCCCGCCCAACCCTTTGTCGCCTCTGTACCCATCAGCATGTAGCACAGTTCTGCATGCTGAAACTATCTATGGCCCTTCCCTGATGATGGCATGGCCCTTTTACCCTGCATGCCCCAACATGGGCTCCCTGGGAATATAAGATGGTCCAGGTCACCTCTGAGTCTAATACCCATGAAACAGCGCTATCCAGGGAGGCCATCCAGCATCTTCCAGATTCTAGAGGTCATGCCTGCAAAGGGAGCCTGGCTCCTTAGGAAAGCCCATCCTGGCCTTGCTCTTGTGCTCCCACCTGACCCTGGCTCCCCTATAGATCTGGAACCTGCTCACAGCTCAAGACACAGATTGGCCATCCAAACTCTGAACTGTCCACCTGCTCCCCACACTGTGAGACAGGGCATAGGTGGCCTGACCACCAGGGGCTGAGAGGAATGATGTCAGCAAGGTAGAAAAGAACCAGGGGTTCTCTCCAAGGAATCTGGGGCATGTGTTGCTGCATCATTCAATGCCATTCACCCAACTATAGGTGACTTTTGAAGCCAAGCAAAGATCTACAACATGAGTGCTATCCTTGCCAAGCAATTACAAATGCAAAACTTAGGCCTTTGAGCACACTGCTGACTATAGTACCACCCAGCTCAGGACTTTATGCAGTTTTCCTGAAAGGCAGCTCTGGGGTCTTAAACATGATGTCTTGCAGGGCTTGTAGGGTTGGAGTGCCCTCGTGTGGCTAACTGTGGGCATCTCTGCGACAGGACTACTCCCTTCCAAAAGATGCTTCTACAATGAACTTTCTTGCTCCAGACTGTGGTCGTGCACACTTGGGGGATGTAGAGGCTAGACTGCTCGTTACCTGTAGTCCTGATTCACACGAACAACACTGCTATTATGCAAGATGTGCCTCTGAGAATGCACTCAGTATTTAATGTAAATGATGACAAAAATGTAAGCTGTTCCTTTTCTGAATAACTGAATGGTCTAAGCTCCTCCCCCCCATTCTCTTTGCAGTGGAGCATCTCCTGGGGAAGGCAGTATTTGTTATCCTGGAATCCTTTCTACATAGACCTTCTGTGGGGAGGTACAGGCTGCTCTCTGTGGAGTGTGGATTAGGGAGGCAGAGCACTTGGCGAGTAGGCCATGGCAGTGGCCCACCACTGCTATCCATGGAGCAGCTCTCCCTCCACCAGAGCCATACCATGTCCCACATAAGTGATGAGTCTTAAAATACCTTCACTTGATCAGTTCTGCTTATAAAGAAGAGTTCAACAATAGAGCATTTTGCCCAGTTCTGATCCTCACTCCCTGCAGGGGAGCTAGCCAGCTCAGCCACCCCAAAATGGATGGACAGTCACAGAGTGGACACATAGAGCAGGCACTATGCATAACAGAGGAACACAGAATGTACAGACACAGCGGATACCATAAGCACGGAGTCAGGCAAGTATGGGTAAGTGTTCACATTCACAGGAACAATGGAGGAGTGTACACGCAGGAGGAAGAGTTTTGGACAATCCTATATAGGATTTGTCCCTTTTCCTTCAAGCCTGTTCCCATGAGCGGGAAGAGAGCTGGTTTGTGTCATTTGGGGGCATGTGCAGAGTCACTGCAGTGCACTGTGTTTGCAGCCCCTGCCCTGCAAATTCTGTCCACCCTACTACTCCCAGCCCATTCCCTCCCACACACTTAAGCAGCTCTCCCTCCACCAGGAAGTACCCAGGCTCTGCCCAGTCAGTGGCTGAAGAGAGAACCTCACTAGGATTATTCACCTACCATACCTCTCTGCTGAGCAGGCTACTGTAGCCAGAGACCCCACACACAGCAAACTCCCCTTCTTAGGGTTAGAGGCAGCCTGGAGATGACTGATCGGATGGCCTCACATATCTACACCCTTCCCCAAAGTGAGTTTATCAATAGGGAGTTGAGTGTGTTGAAATCTGACACAGCAGGTTTTGCAGATTTGGAGGAGATGCGATATCCCCACAATTAGATGTTCCGCCTCTTTCAGACAAAGCCAAGGAAGAAAGGCCTCAGGGAATCTCCACATCTCTGTTTTCAGTCACTTTTCCTCATGAGAGTTCTGACAAGTTGCCTGGAGGTGACAGAGGTCCCTTTACTTCTCAGGGCCTGGGACCTTTAGAATCACTCTATTATGAGAAACTACATTTATAATGCAAGTTTTCTGTAAAGTAGAGGAAAACTGTAGCTGCTGTTGCATTCCTATCATTCTTATCCTAGGGGAATGCTTCCCAGTTCTGGAAGGACAGGGAGAAGAGGGCAGCAGGTAAGGGTGGTCTGTGGCGTTCAGGTGAGCTAATCACTGCATTAGGAATGTACAGAAAACCCCTGAGTTTAGAGTCAGGACTGAAGGCACAGATTGCTCTGCAAAATAAAGGAGGAAGTTCCTGGTTTTTTTTTTGTTTTTTTTTTAATTTGCCAGAGAGTGGTCTGGCAGGTGGCATGGTGGTTAAGATGGCTGGACTTTTCACATAACTGACCATAGTTTGAGTCCTAGACCTGGCAGCTTGCTTTCTCACTTTCTGTCTCTCTCTGGTCAACTAAAAAAAAAAAAAAAAAAGTAAAATAAAACAGTGACAGTGAATAAAATTAAATTAAATAATAATTTTTTTTAAAAATTGCCAGAGGGAGCATGCACTCACCAGGGAGAGACAGGGAGGGGAAGAAAGCACCCCCCCACACACACACATGTTGGGGCATGGTCATATTATAATCCCTTCTCTCCATTTCTCCATTCTGTTAGGACTTAAACACACAAGTGACTGGAGTGTTTAAGCTGCCAGGGCTAGACTCAAACTGTGTGGTCGACCATGTGGGATCTAACTCCCATAATAACCATGTAGGCCACAGGGCTGGCCGAGAGGAATATTATTTTTTGTTTTTGGAGGTTCGGAGAGCATCCAACCAAAAGCAGGGGCTGGAGCCCATGTGGGCAGAAATGGCTGAGCACCTTTGAAAGTGATTTACTGCCTAGGGTGGGGATAAGGCTGCTTATCCTGTGTAGCTCAGGTAAGTTCTCCATAGGGCACTCATGGGTGCCTTGGGTGGCCCTGGGGGTCAGGACAAGAAGAGTGTCAGGGGTCTGAGTTGAGGCACAGAAGTGGTCAGCATATGGAAGGAGGCTGGAGGAGCTGCCCATAGGCAGACTATAGTCTAGAGGTAGTGATGGAGAAACCTCCCCCACCTCACCCACCGCTACCTTCATAAACACCTCAGGCACCACTTGCAGAGAGTGTGCTAGCAAATTTATCCACATTCAACCAACATTCAACCAAGCAGAATCAGCAGGCACCAAGAAGGTGTATCAGTCCCACCTGTAGCCATCAAGCAGGGCAGGAAGAAAAGGCCAACTCCAATGACAGACATTATCACCTTACCTGTAAGCCTCTTGGATGCTGGGTTCCCTTCTCATGTCTACAGAACCGCAGGTATCTCTGCCATCTCCTCACCTGGGCACTGCTCCTTGTGTGCAAAAGCTCTGGATGAAGCCAGCTGCAGTCACCCTTGGATGGTCTTCTTTGCCAAATTGCTTCCAGGTCAGGTGGGGCCAGTTACCCAGGACCTCTGTGGTTTCTGGGGCTGTGCTCGTAGACATGGCCCCTGACATCCATCTTTTCCAAGAACTGGCTTCTTTCTAATCAGCTCAGCCCCCTGTGGTCTCATTTCCTACTACCATGGTCCCTCCCTAAGTGTTCCTCTGGTCAGTCCCCTGTGCTCCTAGTTGGTGGATGGGGTAGCACTTCTGCCTTCATGTCTCTGAGTGGGGTGAGGAGGCAGAGGTTGATGGTGCTGTGTGGCCAGCAGCGGTCACAGCTCTACTCTGTCCCCATGGAGATGACAGTATAACAGAACAAGGGTGAATGTTGTCTGTCCTTCAGTGAGTACTCAGGACCCCAGCATCTGAGTCATAGCATTGTCATAGTGCGCCCAAGGTGTCACAGGAACCCTCTTGGGATCTATCCCTAATGAACCCTCCCAGTTCCCCTGAATGAAGATCACCACTCAGGTCACAGCCTCCATCTTGTCATCAGGGATGTTCAGAAAATCTTCCTCCGAGACACAGATGGCAGTTACTATGGGAACCAAGAGAGGAGAGGGTGGGGCCCAGGGCTCGTGCTCCTGCACAGAAGCATCTCTTACCCCTGCTCAGCAGGGAATGTCACACACCCCAATAAGTGGGATGGGGGCTGTGGTTCAGGAGGATGGACCACAGGGTGTAGCAGCCAAGGCCAGGTCTCTCCTGGACAATCCTCAGTCAGCAAAACCAGTTCTAATTCTGGCTTATTTCAAGTGGACAGTGGCCCCCACTGAGCAGTGCTTGGGAACACTTGGTCCTGCTCAGTGTCCCCTCTCCCTCTTCCTCCACAGGACAGGTGTGCAGAGACTAGATCCTCCTGGGTCTTCAGGGATGAGACACAATGTTCCATTTTGTAGCCAGCAACCACTGCTTTCTTGTCCCACTGGAGGAAAGGGGTCCAACTCCTTGAGGGGCTGGAGGGAGAGACACAAAGCACAGAAGTCAGGGAGGTCAGGCACCACTTGGTATAGAGATGAGGGGCTGCATTGGAAAGAACATGCCTGTTCCCGAGGAAAGGGCCCTCTTTGTGCCCTCTGAGGGTTGGGGGGGCCTGAGGATGTTGTGTCCTACTTGTCCTCTCATCTTGTCTGGGAAGGAGACAATGATCAAATGCTGGTGTGTGGCTTTTGTCTGTAGGTAGCAGCAGTGATGCTACTATTCCTGTGATATCTGTGAAGGTGTCTAGCACATCAGGGAGAGCAGGGCATTTCTGACAGAATCTCCAATACAACCCAAGCTTGTGCTCAGTACCTACTAGAAACGAGGGCAAAGGAAAATCACAAAACAAACATGTTCTACCAGTACTTCTTGCTCCTAAGAGGCAAAACAAGTGGAAATACACAGTCATGAACGAGATGTGTGTGTGTATGTGTGTGTGTTTGTGTGCATGTGTGTGTATTTCTTTTACATTGGGGGCCCGGTGACCTTGTTCTCTTCTTTCTCAAGAAAGGCAACCCTGTGACATCTGAAAGTGGAAGATTTTCTGAATCTAACCCCCAGGGAGGGACTTCTGGTTTTTGAAGGGTACTGGGTATAAGCCTTTTGGAAGCCCTTAGGGATCACCTTCCTGATTATCTAACAGCAGACAGAAAGCTCCCGGGGTGGGCAAGGGCCTTGGTGGTCTCCCAGGAAGCAAAGTAGAACCTTGGGTGGAAAACTCCCATCAATGAAATACTCACCATGTCAAGGTGCCAAGACGAACTATGACCAGAGAATGAAAGCTAAGGAGAAAAATAAGAACAAAAATAAAAACTGAAAAGGAAAGGGGAGGATGGAGAAACGGAAGGAAAGAAAGAGAAAAATAGTTTGTAGTGCTTTTGGCAAGAAATCACTTGTGATTACAGACAGACAAGACAGAGCTGTTGGCTGGAAAGGAGAGACCACTATGCTGAAGGACACTGAGAATTCCTTGGGTTCAAGACAATGGTGCTGCCACCCCTAGAGATGCGCTTGGAAACTTGCACTGCTCAGAGCCAGGCTATGGATGCCAGTCACAGAACACACACAGAGTACACACTGCTCTGTGACCCATCACAGAGACTTGTCTCTGGACTTCACAGTGAGAGCACTAATTAGTTAATAAAAATGATGAGAGTCTTGTGGGAAGACATTCCAAGTGCTTGGCAAACACTAGCGCCCCTGGAACAATATTTTGGTCTCTGTCTCATATAAAAAATAAAGTATAACCAATACCCTGAATAGATTTAGCATGTGAAGCCTTATTTGGGGTCACAGGTCAGGGCCAGATCAATTTAGACACAAGAGATAATCTGGCAATGGTACAACTGCTTGGAAACAGATTTTTAAAAATTATCAATGGTTTAAATTTGTTTTTTATTTAATGCAAACAAGTACCCTCAGGTTAAGATGTAAAACAAAACAGACTTCAGTTTGGAAGAGAGACTGCCTTCTTTGAGGCCCAACCCCTGACAACTACATGTTCTTGCCTGGCCTCACGAGGTGCCCAAGTGTGCTTTGTAGGATGTAATCCACATGGTCCTGCATCATGAGGACAGGCGAATCCTTGATGGAAACTTTATTTTGCAGGTTGTCCCCTGAGCAGCCCTAGGGGCCCAGTAATCAGTGGGTTTCAACATTTACTATGATGATTTTTTGCAGATGGCGGCAAAATATCGAGGGCACTTTTTGTCATTGCTGAGGAGAGGCAGGGTGGTTCAAGAGGGCTGTGGAAAGTAAGCTGATTTCTGAGGGGTCCATTTCTCCTGGGGAGCACAGAATGTCTGCTGGCTCATCTCAACCAAGGCCAAGGACATGCTGACCATCAGGGGGTCCTACTAAAACGCCAGCCTCCTGTTCTTGTCTCAGGAACAAGACTGGAAGATGGGTCCTATTGGTCACTTTACTCTAATAGTCAGTGATTACTAGAAATCACTGAACTAGTACCAAATAACAGGAAAAGAAATGCCTTAAAAGTAAGCAAGCCTCCACAGAAGTAATCTGGTGTGCTCTCTTCACCTTGATTTGGGAGCACCAAGTCCTTTAATAGGAGTGGACAGAATGCCCATGATCCCATGCCTCACAGAGCCAGTGAGAGAAAGGGCCAATCTAACCCAGTCATGGTAGCTTGTGTTGCTAAGATTCTGTGCTCCACAGTCTGGGACCACCGGGAGGCCAAGATTCAATTTTTGGTCCAACCTAAAGGCTGAGTGTGTTAGTGTGTACCTCTCATCTTAGCAGCCTAGGGAGGCTGAAGGAGCAGGATTGAGAGTTTGAGGTTAGTCTGGGCAAAATAGTGAGATTCTGTCTAAAAAAGAGCTAAGGATGATAGTGTACCTGTAGGCTGATTATGATAACAAGACCTGTCTTTTAAAAAATGAAACAAAACAAAAAATGGTGGTGGCATAGTGGTAATGCACTGCAGATGAACCCATAAGGGAAAGGTCCTGGGTTTGGATCTTGAGACCTCCCTAAGCATGCCAGGTGAGTGTGCAAGTGCATGTGATTTGGGCCGCCTCAGATTGGGGGTTAATTGTAACATGAAGATTCTACTGGGGATGCTTGTCTCTGTTTCTGTCTTTCCCTCTTATGGAATAAATAAATATACTTTAAATATTTTAAAAAATGGATAAACTATGGGGCTGTCCCATAGCACAATGGTCAAGAATGGTTAAGCACTGTGCATAAGAATTCAGATCCCACATGGCCAAAATGAGTTTGAGTCCTGGTCCTGACACATGCAAATGCCCAGAATCCAAATGGGATAGAGAACTAAAGGAAAAAGGATTGTGGAATGACCAGTCCCTATTGTGTAATTCTCTCTCTCTCTCTCCCTCTCTTATGCACATGTGCCTCCTGGTATTAAAAAGAAAAACTTGGGGCCAGCAGGTGACATAGCAGTCACATCGCTGAACTCCTTCATGGTCCATCGTAGATCAAGTCCCGGAGCCAGTGGCTTGAAGTTCATTCATGTGTGAGCATTTCCAAGCAAGATCCCAGGAAGAGAATGGAGGAGAAGAGATTGGAGCATTGCCATTCTCCCTGGGGGGTGATTTTTTACTTTCCCTCTCACTGTTTCTCTCTCCCTCTGGCACATGCACGTCCTAAGGCAAAAACCACTTCAAAAAAAAAAAAAAAAGAACCAAACAATCCTTTCATAGTCCTGAGCATATTGCCTCAATCTAAATGGACTTCGCCACTCAGAGTTTCTGGATCTGGAAGCAACTGCTTTGAGGACAAGAAAAGAAGTGATTCTTGAAATGGGATCTTCAAATTAAGCCAATCATGTTGAACTAACACTGGTTCAGTATAGATGAAGTACTGTGGTGTGAAAGATGTGCAGTCATAAAGTGAAGGCTGGACAGGAGATGACTTTTGAAGAATGGGTAAGCACTCAGACTTGGCTTTTCTTTTTTTAATATTTGTTTTTTCATATGCAAGTAATAGACTTGAACAGGCATTTTCTACATTGGAAAATTTTGAATTTTTAATGCTGTCTTTTTGCTTAATACTTGCTTGCCTAAATTGTTTGGGGGTCTCTACATATTTCCTCTTTTAGTGTTTCATGATTAAAAGTGGGTAAGCACACAAAGCTATTTGTTTGCTATTTTGAGTTTTGTGACTTAAGTTTAAATGAAATCTGTCAAATGTCTCAGAGTTAATGTACTTCTTTTGGTAACTGAAATAAAGTTTTTTAAAGTCTAAAAAAAAAAGAAAATAAGTGATTTTTATTGTACTAACAGTTTGTCCTTAAGGGGAAAAATCCACATCTGCCTTTCAAGAACTTGATTTTTAGATCAACCCTCTTGATGAACTTGGAGGGATCAAATGCCCAGTCTTGGACATTAGTACTAAAAGTGACCCTAGGTCATTGGTCCAACACATGGCTACAGATGAGAAAACTAAGGCCATGAGAAGAGTGGCTCTTCTGAGGTCACACACTCGGGTCATAAGAGTAGAAGTGGGACCAGCAGTTAGCGTAATGGCTATGTCACTGGACTCCCATGTAGTTGACCAAGGTTCCAGCCCTGGACCTGGTGGCTTAAACTCACGCCGGGCTCATGTGCATGCATGCCCAAGATCCCACGAGGAGGGAACCAGCAGTTAGCGTAATGGCTATGTCGCTGGACTCCCATGTAGTCGACCGCGGTTCGCGTCCCGGACCCGGTGGCTTAAAACTCACGCCGGGCGTGTGTGCGTGCGTGCCCAAGATCCCGAGAGGAGAATGGAGGAGAAGGGATTGTGGTG
>NW_006159672.1:5899881-5901592 GCF_000334495.1 Tupaia belangeri chinensis | reverse complement strand
AAAAAAAAAAAAAAAGATCCCTCGAGGAGAATGGAGGAGAAGGGATTGCAGCATAGCCATCTCCCCTGGGGGGTGATTTCTCCAAAGAAAGAAAAAAAATAAATAAAGAGTAGGAGCATTCCTAGACCCCAGGTTCCTATCTCATGGTCTAGAGTCCTTGTAGTTAGTGAAATTTTTTTCTGCTCAAATCTACCCTGAATTTCAGGTGAGTTGCCTCCTCTTGATTGATTACAAACTAAGTCTATTTATATTCCAGAGACCTAGTGCTGAATGACCTGTGTTATCTTGGGCTCTTCTTTCTTTATCTTTAATCTCCATTAACCAGACAAGCCCTGAAAAATGAATTTATTTTACCTTTTCTTCCAGTTCTTTTATTTGTCTCTTCTGAGCTTCTATTCTTTCTTCTAACTCTTTAATTCTCTGCAATGTTAAGAGGATAAAGATCTTTAATAATCAGAGTATTTGAGATACCAAGCAGAAAAAAGTCTTTCAATATTTACACTCATTTATCTAGTGGACAAATAGTCACAGGGCAGCTGGCATGCTGGACATAGGCCCAAGTGGTCTGAGGCAGACACAAATCTTTCTCAATAGAGCAGGAGACCTTCCCTGTGGCCACACTTCCATGGCAGAAATACAATCCTCCTATCTCCTGTAACTTCAGATCAGAAGCCATAATGCAGACATGCAGGGAAATGATAAGCAATTAATTTACAATCTTCCCACAAGTGATTTCAGTAGCAGGAAAAGCAGCCAGAGGATCACAAAGAGCCAGTCACAGAACTTTCCTTGTGAGGGTATTGCCTACACCTGGGGCCTTGGAAGCCTGAGCTCTGACCACAGCCATATGATGGGAGCAAGCGGAGGGTGGGTACAGGTGACAGTCTCATCTTGACAACCTCTGGAGAGCAAAAGGGCCCACAGGAGGCAAACAAGTAAAGGGGACAGTATCGTATGTCCTGGCAGCTGAAAACTCCTCTGTAAGACTAACATTTGCCCACTGATAATCACAGTGAACTCACATATAGTGTACTAGTTCGTCTGAATTTGCAAGTTGAACCTTGTGCATTTGGAGTATTCATGGAACACATTCATAAAAGCCACTTCCAGGCCAACCTGGCACACACAGGAGCATAGGCCTGTCTTAAAAATAAAGGCTGTCCCATTTGCCAGTGTTCTTCCCATTAGAATTGAACAGGCCAATGGACCCGAGGCCTCAGAGTGCCTCTGAAACCAAGAAAAGGCTAGGAACAGCTGCCCAGTCACCCAGCTGCTGGCCTTGGACAATGCCTTTTTTATGGAAAAGACCCAGCCGCCAGGGTCCAAAAGAGGGAAGCTACCTCCCAGAGGCCTGGGAAACATGCCTGGATGGCTAGTCTGACAAGAGCGCTAGGCCGTGAATATGGCCACTGGAAGGTATGGTCACTGGGGGTCATGGCCAGCAGTTGTGTGGCCATCATAGCTTGTGACCACTGAGGGCGTGGTCATTGGAGGTATAGCCATGGAAGGCTCAAGAATCCCAGCCTGTCTGTGTACAGGCTACCCATCTTTAGACCACACCTCCCCTGCCTGCTGTCCTCACCAGGCCACACACCTGCTGTGCTAGCTGCAGCAGTTCCATGCGCTCCCGCAGGATCTGGGCATCCCGCTCGCGCAGCTCACTCATGACCTGGCGCTTCCACTGCTCCACGGCCACCTTAAGCTTCTCACG
>NW_006159672.1:5891925-5899850 GCF_000334495.1 Tupaia belangeri chinensis | reverse complement strand
CTCCGATAGCAGTTCAGCCACCTTGGCACCAGCCTCCTGCTGCAGGGCGTCGTATAGCATGGCTTCCAGCTCCAGGATGTGCTGGGGGTGGGAGGGGAGACGTTAGTCCTCCCCTTCTCCCAGGAATGGACCTGCCCTCCCTGATGGTCAGACAGCCCTGGTCTTTCAGGAAGAACAACAGGAGGCCAGGTTATCCATACACACCCAACTGAGGAAAAGACAATCATTAGGGGCTACAGTACTCTCCATGGATCTCTGAAAAGGACCTGTAATCTCACAGGCCATACCCCACTGCTGCATGAGAAGACCCTACCCAGGGAGACTGCAAGTTAAGATCCCGAAGCCCCAGTCAGGAGCTGATATTGTGATGCAGAGGTTGAGAAAATGACAAATATGAAGGATAAGAGCTAAGAGGGAGGTCAAAAGTGGGGGCAGCAAGTAGCAGGGGCAGGAAGAGGATGGCAAGACAGCAAAACAAGAAAGAACTGAGCAGAAGGGTGCACGCGCATGCACGCATGTGCGTGCGAGCACACACACACACACACACACACACACCACCCTTCATAGTAATACTGAAAGAAAATATTGGAAAAATTTTGGATAGTCTGAGAACAAAAAATTTAAAACTATAATCAGTGACTAACAAACTGTGGTGTACTCACACCAAGTTACTACCTGGACTGGTGGGTGCCCAAACCATGTATATACTCAGGTAAAAAGGCAAACATGCTGCAGTGTGTACAGATGCTAGTCTGTCCATGCAAATGCACATGCACACATATATTTGTGGTTATGTCCAACATCTGGAGATTCAAAAACTGGTCAAACTGCTGAGAGACTTCTTTTGCCTAGTTTTTTCAGGCCAAATCATCAGGGTCAAGATGACCACCTGAGAAGCTAAAACTGAAACAGACTACCCAACATCATGGCCTGGAGACCACACCCCACATACTCTACATGTTTAGCTCCAAGGAAGCCTTCACTAGGATTCAGATCTCACCACTTCCAGAGAACTTAGGTTTTATCACCACAGAGGATAGAAGCCCAGGAAGCATAGCTGGGGGCTTTATGATCCATTCCCACATAATGATATACACATCTAGTGGTCAGTAATAATAATAATAACAGAATGGTCATTTACAGATTACCAAGGGCCAGTTGCCATGCTCATTATTTCTCAGACATCTTCCATCCTCATGGCGTTTACAGCTGAGCAGGGCTCAAATGAAGTAATCTGCTTCCAAAGTCTCCCATGGATTATACTGGCTTATTCTATGACTGAAATGAGTCTTGCACCCCAGCAAGGGCACCAGGTGCAAGGTCTCAGGTGGCTTCTCGTTACTTTGCAGGGTTCTGTGTTTGAGCCCTAGTGCTTCTGTAGAAAGAACTTGAACCATCAAGTATAGGGAGGAGAGGTACCTAGTGCTGGCAGCACTGACTATCTGTACTCGGTCCACAGATCCATCTGCGATTCCCTTACCCATGAGGCACAGGAACCTGACAGTGATGTGTGTGACATCATACAAGTGTAGTGTCGTAATATGTGGTCTGATGGACAAAATGATACTACCAAGATATTTATGTGGGCAACCAACCCAGTGGGCAGAGCCCTGACCCTTACGCCTAAAGGAGACCTGCTTGGCTACTCAAAGCAGAAGAAGGGGGGCATATGGTGGTATAGTGGTAAAACGCAACACTCTGTGTGGCAATCCCATATGAGAAGGTTCCTGGTTCAAGTTCAGAGACCTCATGAGGTCAGCTGCACACTTTCCCTTGATCTGGGTCTGGCTGAAGGCTTGAGATAGATCACAGTATTGAAAACTTGTTGAGGGTGTTGTCCCTCTCTCTTGCTTGCTCATGGAAGAAATAAATACACTTAAAAAAAAAAAACCAGATATGAGGAAGTTTGGCATAGGGAGGAGAGGTACCTAGTGCTGGCAGCACTGACTATCTGTACTCGGTCCACAGATCCATCTGCGATTCCCTTACCCATGAGGCACAGGAACCTGACAGTGATGTGTGTGACATCATACAAGTGTAGTGTCGTAATATGTGGTCTGATGGACAAAATGATACTACCAAGATATTTATGTGGGCAACCAACCCAGTGGGCAGAGCCCTGACCCTTACGCCTAAAGGAGACCTGCTTGGCTACTCAAAGCAGAAGAAGGGGGGCATATGGTGGTATAGTGGTAAAACGCAACACTCTGTGTGGCAATCCCATATGAGAAGGTTCCTGGTTCAAGTTCAGAGACCTCATGAGGTCAGCTGCACACTTTCCCTTGATCTGGGTCTGGCTGAAGGCTTGAGATAGATCACAGTATTGAAAACTTGTTGAGGGTGTTGTCCCTCTCTCTTGCTTGCTCATGGAAGAAATAAATACACTTAAAAAAAAAAAACCAGATATGAGGAAGTTTGGCTGTAATGAAAATGCTTGGGGCCCAATTCAGGCGGAGAGCTCTCAGAGTGAGGACAGTAATAATGATCATGATAGGGGTGGTGATGCTGGTAGTGGTGCTGGTGGTGGGGGTAATGGTGATGATGATGATGTGATGTAAGATGATGACAGAGTATTGATAATGTTAAAATGAGAGCCTACCCATTATAACCCTTTCTGTGTGGCAGGTACTGGTCTGGGAAGACTGGCACAGAGAAGTTGTAACCTGCCCAAGGTTACTCACTAAGAGTGAAGGCAGGAGACAAATGCAGGCCATCTCCCTAGAGCTGGCAGTACTGACCACCATGCTAGGTTCACAAGCTCTCCAAGGTCACCTCTCCTCCCCTTCCTGCTCTCATCCCTCCCTCCACTGGAATAGCCCACTAAACAGAAAGAAGGAAGCCCATCCTAAGCTCAGGCCGAGACTTATGTGCCCTGTTGGGAATAGCAGAAACACCAAGATGCCAGCTTCTCAGTTGGGCAGTAATAGCTACTACTGATTAAGCTGTTATTACCTACTTTCTACACAACAGACTTTTATTCTCCTAACAACTGTGGGAGGCAGGAATTAATATATCTATTTACCATGAGGGGGCCAAGTCACCCGGCTCAGATCTGTCATTGGCAAGTAGCCAAGTAGGCTAAGCTCAGAGCTGTTGGGCTCCTAATCCCACAGCTGCTTTCACTCAGCCTCTAGGCTACCTTGCATGGGTTGGACAGAGTTTCCAGAGCTGCACCTGGCATGCTCTCTGCCTTTAAGCTTTCAGCAGCAGTCAGGAAAGGCAGAGGCACACAGCCTACAAGGTGACATTTACAGATGCAACTAATTGCTGCAAAGAAAGCTTGGGCTTCAGTTCTTCTGGGAAGTCTCCAACTGTGTGTGTAATTTGAGGAGCTGTGATGCAATACTTGATTTGGGTTCTGTGAAATAGAAAGACAGAAGTTCAAATGAAATTTCTTTTTATTTTCTTAAACTGATTTTAGTGATGAAGGAAATAAGTGTCTATGGAGAATCTTTGGGATTTCGATATTAACCTCAAATGGATCATTACTTTTAGGTTTATCAGCAGGACCAAAGGTTTCCTAAAGGGTATTGATGTGTACAACACAGATAAAACTTGAATTTTATTGAATGACGTTACTTACAAATATTTAACTGTGCTCAAGTATTGCTTTGATGCACTATTTGTCGATATATTCTATTTTATCAACTCATTTGAGATATTTATGTGAGTTCTCATGTGCCTACATTTTTGAGTTGAAATATTTGTGGATGGAGCAGTAAAACATTCACAAAACTCACTGCAAGGTGCCTCCAAGGGAAAGAAAGGCAGAGAGTGACCCCACATTAGTCACACTAACCCAGACATTTCTTGGGCAGTGGCCTGGGTCCTAATCCACACAGGCACCTGAGACACATTACTGGGCATGTGAACAACTTTGCTTCTTGCTTTTTTTTTTTTTCCCAAATCCTCTGCCCTGTGGGGTGGGTGGGTCCAGAATTGTGTTTCTCCTACCTTGTGGGCCTGGTCCAGGGACTGCTTCCTGTAGTCCAGCTCCTCATCCAGGTAGCCCTTCTGTTTACTGAACAGCTCCTATAACACAAAAGGACAGGTGTCTCAGCCTTGGACCTGGTTACAACATACTATAGGAAGACATGGAACACAGAAGACACCCACCTTCTCGCTTTCAAGATCCGCCATCTTCCGCTGTAGTGCTGACTCCGTCTCTTCGATCTGCTGGAGCCACTGGACACAAACAGAATGAACAGGTAACAGTGAGCCCTAGGGTCACCCACACGGGGGAGAAATGAGAGAAGCCTGGGTCTTCTTTCCCCCTCTTCCTCAGGAAAGGGAGGACTAAGCCTTTGCTGGGGAATTGGGGCTGGGATGGCATTATGAGCTACGTGCACCTAGCAGCAGACCAGGTCCACACATCTGCTCCCCACACCTGACTTAGTGAACAAGAAGTCTGCCCCTAGCACCTTCCCTGGGAGAGGAACTTGGGGTGCAACAGGAACAGACACATGTGTAGATTTCTGCCAGGAGAGGGGGAACAGATGGCCTAGGAGCATCCCTTCCCCTTGCTGCTGGAGGGGTGTCGACAGCCAGTCTACCGAATAGGTCTAGGTTAGAGGGCTGGGACCAGCATCAGGCTATGGGGTTGGTCTTCCCCACAGGAGTGTCTTGGAGGTTGAAGAGAGAATATTGATGATTTTGGAGATCCATCACACCTTCCAGCCTTCAGGAGGAAACTGAGGCAGAGTTGGTGTTGGGCCAAGATTTGGCCAAGATGTGTCCTCTGCAAATATGTACAGTAGTTGCTGTTTGACTTGTGTGCCCAACCTCCCATGGCAGACAAAATATGGTCCTGTAGCTCTTCCTCCCAGGAAGGGCATCTTCTCTGAGTTGAGCGGGGCCAGGGAGACCATGGAAGTCCTACCCTCTCCCAAGTACCTGCAGTTACAGTTACCTTTTCGGCCAAGGTCAGGACTGTCCTGGCTTGTATGACAACCACTTGCTCCTCATTGGTCAGATTCTGTACCCAAAGCAGAACACAGTTATAGTCAGAGGCAGTGACTTCTGGGGTGGGGGCTGAATGATAAATGCATGATGAGGCCAACAGATGGATATGGGGGGGTGGGTGGAGCTACGGGGGTGGGTGCCTTTACTAAAACACTCTTCTGGGATCTCTGATACCCTTTATTCTTGACCCTGTTTACTCTGGGGTGATATACATCTCATTCTCTCACTACTTATAACCATGACAGTCTAAGTTACCAGCAGAGGTGGATGTGTGGACTAGCCTAATGAGCAGGCAGGGGTGAATAGTTCCCAGCAACAGATGCTTACACATTCTCTGTCTCTGTCCCCATCTTTGTTTAAAGCCAGTGTTCTGCATACACAGCCATGAATCATTTACAACGTTGGACGGAAGATCAAGTATTCATGGCTATAAAATAGTTCCAATCCTGGCAATTCTTTTGCCCCTTTTCTTCTCTGCCTGTTTTATTTATACTTCATTCCAAGGGGCCCATTAGGTAGTCTTTCTAGGCAAAGTGAATCTGGCTTTGCAGCCAAATGTGCATTCCCACAGGATGTGGGTACTGCACATGCTCATAATCCAGCTTCCACCTGCATCAGGACCAAGATGGCCCAACCCCATCTTGTGGGACAGCTAGGAGGTGAAGAGGTGGGACAGAAGGAGAAGAGGGTAGAATTGGCAGGTCTGAGTGAAGGGCAGATACAGCCAGCAGAGCATCCCATCTGGGAGCTTTTCCCTGCTCTGTTCCTCACAGTTTTCTAGGTTATAGATATGCAAGGAGAGAAGGGATTCCTGTCAATACATGACCCTGCACAGAGTGAGTGGGAGAGCTCAACAAGTGTCAGGTGACATATGGATAAAGGATGAATGAATAGATGGATGAGTGGAGGGTGGAGGATGGATGGATGGATGGAAGGCAGAGGATGCAGGATGGAGAATGAGTAGATACAGGATGGAAGACTGAAGGATGGAGGATGGAGGATGATTGGGTGGATGGATAGAGAAATGAAAGATCAATACATGGATAAAAGGAGGGTGGAGGTGGATAAATAGATGGATGAATAGATGAAGGATGGAGGATGAATGGATGAATAGATAGAGAATGGCTGGATGAAAGAATAGATAAAAGATGGAGGGTTGATGGATAAATGGATGGATATATAGTGGAAGATGGGGGATAGATGGGTGAATGGATGAAAGATGGAGGATTGGTGGATGGGTAGAAAATGGTTGATAAGTGATAGATAAATAATAAAGGATCAATGGATGAATGGATGACAGAGGATAGAGGAAGGAGCATAAAAGATGAATGGATGATAGAGGACAGAAGATAGAGGATGGATGGATGGATCGATAGATGCAGTAACTTTGCCCTCTTTGTAGTTAATACTTTTTCATGGATTTTGCTGCAGGGTTGGAAGTCTTCCCCAAATGAGATTTGGGGATTATCCATAGACTCTGCTTCTTACCCAACCAAAGAAGTAGGTACCCCAAGAATCTTGGTGTGTCTAAGAGCTGAACGATTGAGAGAGTCCAGAAACTGAGAACAAGTGACTGGAAGTATCATTAGCTGGGAGAACTGGGGTGTTCACAGCAGAGGCCCCAACAGGCACAGGAACAATGAGAAAGGAATGGATTTCTACCAAATGCCAGGGGTCCATTCCAAGTAGGCTCTGGGCCTTGGGGAAGGTCTTGTGCAGGGTTGCCTATGGCAAGATACAGCAGAGTTGGAAGGGTCTATGGAACATAGAGGGGCTAGGGCCAGGGATGGCTGGCATGAAGAGACATGCACAAGTCAGGAGAGCGACCTACACTTACGGCGTTATCCCCCAGGATGTCCAGCTTCTTCATCAGGTCTGTGACCACGATGTCCTAGGAGGCAAAGAGACAGGACAGGCCATCAGGTGAGTGGCAGTAAGGCAGAGTGGTGCAGGGCGGGCTCAGGAGAGGAGTTTACCGTCACGCCTTCAGCCTCACAGTACACTTGGAGGGGGCTCTTCCCATCCACGAAGGGAGTATGGTGGAAGTTGATAGCGGGTGACTTCCTCTCCCTCTCCTACAACAAAGAGAAGGTTGGGCATGGGTTGGCCTTCCCTCACTGACTCCTCCCTCTGTGGAGGGCAGTGCCAGGGCCCAGGGAACATGGGCCAAGACCACTGAAGGAAGGGTAAACACAGTGTTTCTGAAAACTAAGCCCTGGTAGCAGCAGTAACAGCAGCAGCAGCAGCAACAACAGCAGAAACCTCATTGAATTTATACATGAGGACTGTTCCTGTGTATTCCTAACCCTCAGTCCACTGTAAGGGATGTTGACTTCATCTTTCTCTGGCATTTTTCTCTCTGTGATCCTGAGAAGTCCCTAGCCCAGAGCCAACTTGTTTATCCCTTAGTGAATCCAGGGTGCTGTCAGGACATTTAAGGTAAAGATTGCAGGTCTACTGTCACCATGGGTCTAACCAGAGGGAGTCCCTTGAATACACAGGCTGGTGGTGCTGCCATTATCTTCATAGACAGGACTGCATGTATGCAGGAATCCAGGAACCCAAAGTGAATGGTCATCTACACTCAGAGCAGCCTACAGTCCTTCTGCCACTCCTTGGTGGGCCAAGGAAGTAGACAAGAGGACCCCAAGAGACAGATCATCTGGACTCTGAGTAGTTTTCAACCCACTGGGTAGAGATGGAGGCCCTAGGTTGTGTGGGTGATAAGCAAGGGTGATACCCAAGAGGGGTACTTCCTTCTGACTAACAAGTGGACCACACTTTCCAGCTGCCCTTGCAGTTGCAGATGAGTGCAGTGGTGTGGCTGCCCACACCCAGCCCGACTTTCCCCACAGCATTCTCGCCTCTCCTCCTCTGTAGGTCATAACAAAGGAGGCAGGTTAGGAACAGCAAGGCACAGATAGAGGGTTTCTGGTCACTGCATGGCACCCAATGCTTCCCTA
>NW_006159672.1:5890901-5891894 GCF_000334495.1 Tupaia belangeri chinensis | reverse complement strand
CTTTGAGAAAGAATAAAACATCTGCTAGGCTGACTGCTGAAGTTCTAGTATGGTCCTACTGCTCACTGTTATACAATGAGCAGGTCATCACAGTGACCCACTGAGGATACTGCCCTCATCACATAGACCCCAGAGGTATGGAGGCAGACACTAGTACTTTAGTTTGTTTTGTTTTGCCTTCTTGTTTTATTTTGCTTTAAATTTGCCAGAGGGCATGTGTGCTCCCTTGGGGGACAAGAGTAAAAAGTATCCCCAAAGGGTAATGGTCACACTGCAATCCCATCTTCTCTATTTCTCTCTCCTTTCAGGATTTTGGGCATGCATGCACATGTGCTCTGAGTCTTTCTGAAGCTGCTAGGTCTGGGCCTTGAACTGTGCAGTCAGCCATATGGGATCCAACTCATGTAACCACCAGGGTACAGGCTGGTCCTGGTTGTGCTTTTGTTTTCCCTTCATGACACCATGTCCTACAGTTGGTATCCCCAGCATTACGTTCATTTGCATGGCTGGTCTAGTTCTTCATTTGAAGGGCTACATGTTTTATAACAATTTGCCCTTTTCTTTTCCCACCTGGCCTTTTGGGCTTATATTCAAAGGCTCATGTGAGTTAGAAAGGCCCAAGAGCAAGAGCCCCAGCTCACAGCCCTATGGTCTCACCAATTCTGAGGGGTAACAGCACTGGGGGCTGGGTCTACAGCCCACGCACCTCGAGCTCCAGGACTCTGAACTCCAACAACTCATTCTGGTCTTTAGCATCCTGGACCTCATGTTTTAGCCGAGCCTCTTCAGCCTCCATTTGTTTAATCTGTAAAGTAAAAAAGGATACAGTGAGAAGGAGGCCAGTTCTCTTACTAGAAGACACATGAGGTCAGCTCTCTGGCTTTCTGGACAGATGACTGACCTTGGCATCCAGTCCCTGGAAGCTTCTCAGAGTGCTGGAGAAAGGTCCTCTGGAGTGTTTGTGAGACTGGGCAAGCCTCCACCCCTTGGTTA
>NW_006159672.1:5862361-5890472 GCF_000334495.1 Tupaia belangeri chinensis | reverse complement strand
TAGGCTGGGCAGGCAGGGCAAGTAAGCTTGGTAGAGAAGCTAGAATCAGAGAAGTAGCCCTGAGTCCAGCCCAGCCATCTAAGCAGAGATGGGGAAAGACAGGGAAACCATTGGACAAAACATCTCCATGAGGCTCCTCCCTGGCACTCGTTAGAGCCCCAGGTGGCCCAAGGCCTGAGGGTACATTGTTGCCTGATAGAAGGGATGATGGCTTCTGGCCACTCTACAGAATTTTCTGTTTAAACAAAACCAATAATGAGTGAACCTGATGTGGAAAGTCCATACCTTCCGAAGGGTAAACATGATGCAGCCCATAGCATGTGAACACAGCAGCTGCATGAGGGCAGGGTGTCTACTCTGGCAGAAGGCTGTATCCATCCTCCTCCCCATAATTGAACTTAGGGGATGGATGGGCCTGCCCTGATGCTCAGGGGACAGGCGAAGCCCTCAGGAGCATTGGTGACCTCTGAGGGATCTGATTCAGTTGGGAGCTCATTGCATTATGCTGCACAGTTAGGGCTGCAGTGAAGCCCCTACAATGCCAGGAATGTGACTTTGTGACAATCATAGACAGAGAAAATTACTGACTTGAGTGAGCATGTGACTATTTGTATGTGCACACAAGCATTTAAGTGTGCATGGACTTAAGTGCACACAAGCACTTCTACATAAACACCTGCATTTAAGTGCTTTCATTTAAAAGTAGTTACCAAGACTTCACTCTCCTGACCCCAAGATCTAGCCAGGACAGGCCAATCACAAGCCAGTTACATTTGAGCTCTGAGAGGACCTTTCAGGCAGTAGGGCAAGTGAAGATTCTCTGCCCAGACTTCACCCTCCTGAACCCAAGATCTAGCCAGGGTCAGAGTAATAATCAATTCCCATGGAATCTGCTGAACAAAGAGAGAAAAATGGTACTGCAGAGAGATTATAGATGACCTCCTCCTGCATGCCTCTGAACACTCAGATTTAACTCTAAAAATTAGGAAAAAATGTATAATCCAACAGATGACCAGAAACCACAGCAGAGGCACAAATAATATAAGAAGCCAAGAAAATCTCTCTCCCTCAAGGGAAAAAAATAACTCCTCATCCTTAACAGACAATAAATGAAACTCATGCAAATGTTGGACAAAAAATGTAGAATATTCATAGTGACAAAGCTAACGGAGATGCAAGAAGAGAGAGACAATGAACTGCAAAAGATGCAGGAGAAAAGAGACAAATTCCAGGAGGTATGGAAGTTCTTGCACAATCTGAAAGAGGAAGTACACACTATAAAAGAGAATCAAGTGGAACTGTTAGATATGAAGGCTGTAATACAGAAAATCAAAACCTCTCTTGTAAATATTAAAAGCAGATTAGGTCATGCAGAAGACCGAATTTTAGATGTAGAAGATAAAACCTTTGACCTAGAAAAATTCACCAAAAACACTGAGAAAATAACCCAAAAACATGAGAATAACATATGAGTAATACTAGATACCACTAAACATCCAAACATTCAGATCATCAGTATCCCAGAAGGTGAAGAAACTAATAAGGGCATTGATAATCCATTCCATGAAATCCTGGAAGAAAACTTGCCAAGCCTAGAGAGGCATTCAAATAGAATGACCTAAGAAATACAAAGGACCCCACACAGAATCAACCCAAGAAGATCTTCTCCAAGGCACATCATAGCCAGATTGACCAAAACCACAGACAGAGACAAGATACTAAAATTGGCTAGAGAGAAACATCAAGTTATTTTCAAAGGGTATCCCATCAGGCTAACATCAGCTCTCTCACAGGAAACAATGTGAGCAAGGAAAGAATGGGAAAATATATTCAAAGTGTTAAGTGAAAAACAATTTCAACCAAGAATACTGTACCCAGCAAGATTATTTCTTCATATGGGAAGAAAAGACAAAACAATTCTCAGATAAACAAAACCTGAAAGAATTTACCAACACCAGACCAGCTCTCCAAGAAATTCTAAAGGGAGTACTATACCAGGAAAGCTAAAGTCAGACACACAAATAAGAGTACAAAAAACAACCAAGAGAATGGCCAATTCAATGGCAGGAACAAGTCCGGAGAGACCAGTAATAACGTTGAATGTTAAATTTCAGAACTTAAACAGGAATATGGGACTACAGTAACACTTCAGATTCAACAGAAAAGAGATTAATTCTATGAGACTGAACTGGTGAAATAGAATTTTATGACTTTTGGCTAAAACACTACTGATTTTTCTCTATACTTTGTTCCAGATTTAAGGATTTTTTCAGTCTTAAGCAAATTTCTCTTAACATTTTTAAATTTTTGATCTATTAAAACTAAAACTTTTTCTTGAAGTTAAAAAAATGCATTAAAAAATTCCTATTTAATGACTACAGTAAGCTATATAGCCCCAGCTAGGTGCTACTTTTAGAGTATATTCATTTTACTCACTGAGGTTTATGCCTAAAGTCAGACATCTGTTCATAGATACGTACATATCAGTTGCACTTTCTATTGAAAGTATTTAGATTAATTAAGATCTTTTGTGAATCAATAAAATGTGAAAGAAAAGGCATGGAAAACAACTGTAGATACCAGAGACAGTGTGGGAGGAGGGTAGGAAATGGCAAAGGGCGAGAGAGAGAGAATCAGGAGAGGAGGAAGAAGCAGCAAAATATATAAGAAACAAGAAACAGAAAAATTATTTGTTGATGATAACATGTATGGTAATATCTTTGATTGTTCCAATATACAGTGAATTCTAGATGGAAAAATCTCATTTTGTATACTTAATGATGTACAGTGAGTGAATGTAAATAAATAAACTTAAAATAATAGAAATAAATATAAATTTTAAATGAAAAAAGTAGTAAATTAAGCATGCAAGTGTTTGCATGTGTAGTTGAGCATTCAAGTGTAACGTGTTTAATTATGCATGTAGTTAAGTGCACATGAACTTCGGAATGTGCACATGAACATTTAGATGTGTGTATGTACATAAGGCCCATGGAAACAGGTGTCCGGATTTAAGAGCTGTGCTGAGTGTTCATGGGAAATACCATTAGCTATGGTTTGAATGTCCCTTCTAAAACTCTTGCTGAGATTTATTTGCCATTGTAACATTGTTGAGAAGCAGGAAATTTAAGAGGAGATTAGATCACCACATTTAGAAATGAGTTTGTGATCTTAGGAGTCTGTTATAAAAGTGAGTTCTTGGGACCAGCAGTTGGCATAATGGCTATGTCACTGGACTCCCATGTAGTTGATCATGGTTCGAGTCCCTGACCCAGTGGCTTAAACTCACACCAGGCACGTGTGCTTGCGTGCCCAAGATCCAGAGAGGAAGATAGAGGAGAAGGGATTGCGGCGTGGCCATCCCCCCTGGGGGGTTGATTTCTTGCTGTCTGTCTCTCTGTCTCTCTCTGTCTTTCTGGTGAGCACACATGCCCTACAGCAAAAAAAAAAAAAAAAAAAAGTTCTTTAGATATTCCTAGATCTAAAGAATAGTCAGGGCTAAAGAATCATACAGTCATCCACAGTCTAAGGCCCTCAGTGTTGTGGATACCTCTTTACCCCAACTCACAGAACTGGTTGAATTAAAGGGAAGACACAATATGGAAGGCAGCTGCTCTGGAATGTAAGCCATACCTATTCTCAGTACATGACTTGGGGAAGGAATGGTGGTTCCAGGCAGAGATTAAGCTTACTAATAATACCATAGCTGTGTATTGCTTTCTAACTCATCTTACATGGAATAAAATCTTCCAGGCAACAAAGCCCCAGACAGGGAGGTAGGGGAAGGTGATAGGAATGACAGGATTTTTGGAGTCTCTAGTCATCCAGAGGCCAAAAGAGCCCGTCACTATGACCTCTGTCAGAGAAGCTGTGGCTAAATAGAGACATTCTCACAATTCTCAGTCAGAAATGAAAACCCAGGCCTCATCTATGGACTCTCTAAGGACCTTTTAATGAACATTATTAGTAGTTCCTAACAAGGCTTTTGACTAGGATGATTCCAGGGTTTTCTTTTAAATTGCTACAGGGCACATGGCTAGCCAGAGAGAAACAGAGAGATAGAGAAATCAAAATGGAGAAAGCACCCCACAATGGGATATGATCACACCAAAATCTCTTCTCTTCCATTTTTTGCATCTTGCCAGGATTTGGGGCACACACTCACACATACCTGGTGTTTTTCCCAGGCTGCTGAGTACAAGATTCAAACTGCTATGGCTATATGAGATCTGACTTCCTTAACCATGAGGTTATGGGCCTGTCTGACTCTATTGTTTTCGATAGCACAACTCTTCCACAAAGATCAGCACAGCAAACATGAATCAAGACACTGCTGTGGACACAGGACTCTACCTAGGCTCCAGGAGAACGGGTCCTCAGCTCCCCTCTAACCAGGCCTCCTCCTCTCTAGAACACAGAGGGGTAGAGAGCCCAGAGTTCCTGGTAGGCTCCTATAGGCATAGCAGCACAGAAGAGCACTGAAATAGGACCATCAGGGGCCTTCTTCCAGAGCTCCACCCTGTCAGCCCACCAGGGGCCACCACATACCCCATGAGCACAGATGAAGTCTTGTAAGACTCCTATATGGGGCTTGGGGTTTACCTTTTCTACAAGCTCTTGATTTCTTCGATACAGTGCTTGCTTCTCTTCAATCCACTTCATATCCTTGAAAATAGAATTGAAATGAGATAATAAATATACTGCAGGAGAAAACTGTAAAGCCAATTTAAGTCATGATTTGGCAGACAGAGAATGTCAGCCACGAAAGGACTCAACACACAGCTTTTAGTAGGTCATTTCACAGTCACTGTCATCTCAACTGATAAATGACAGCATATGTCATACTCACTCAAATAATGAAAACCTATATTTTTGTCCATTTTCTGTGAGAGCTCAGACTTGACGAGAGAGCAAGGGTCTCATGCAGGTGGAGAGAGGACAGTTTATTCAAGGTAGGTGTCCTGTTTACTCACATTTGGGAAAGGTGGGCAGAAGGCAGGCTTTCTGCTCTGTCACATGACATGTGTGGACACTGTGCTGACCCCATTAGAGGATCTGACTTTGGAAGGAAGTCCAGTGTCTTTGGCATACCCTCTTCATATGGAAACCCTTGTGTCTGTCCCTGTACCAGTGGCATTTTTAAGTTTAAGTCAAGAGGAAACCAATTTCCTCAGACACTGGATTTTGTTACAAATTTCTTCTCCTCAAAGTTATGTGCAGAGTTCTTGTCAAATTTGAAGGAGTCACTTCTGCAAATGGAGGAGGTGACATTCTTGCTCTCCTCCTCCTCCTTATAGTTTCCAACTTCCTTGGTCACTTTTTTTTGTCCAGCACAAACAATATGATGGCGGCAAGTATGAAATGATGGTGGTGCCTCAGGAATGTTCCCCCCATAAGTTCAAAAAGCTGTAAATTATACAGTTTAAGTGTCATTACCACAAGTTCCTGTGTATGGTAGCTCTGGGGATAGTCAATCAAGGGGACAAGTTAGTTCTGTGTGTCAGGTAAATGGTTGCAAGCACCACAGCATCAAAATCTGGGACACTGGCAACATAGAATGGCTATTGATCTCATATTGTCATCCTGTCTGTATGTCCAACAGTTAACAAGTCAAAGACTATCATAGGCCAGGTTCTGGGGCTGGGTGGAAAGTCATGGAAACATGTATCTGATCTTAGCTCTCAAATAAACCGTCCTCACTTCACATAGACATCCTCCAACTTTACATTGGTTCCAGTAGGCTGGAGGGGCATTCTTGGGCTCTGAGGCCACTGGGGATAGATGCTCCTGGAATCTGAAGAACCCAGAAGTGATGGTGTCCATATGGGTAGAGGAAAGTGAAGGACAACTCCTGAGAAGCATGTATTCTGCATCTTGGGCAATCTTAATCTACCTGAAGGATAAGTTCCTAGGAACCCCAGATCAGAAAGTCTGTGGCTCCAGCTGGAAGTGGCTCTGAGTTTTGGGACCTGGGGTGAGGCATGTAAGACCTGAAATCCTGGCCCTGTGTTAAGAGAACTGACAGGATCTACACCAAGATCACATCTAAATGAGGGCATGTCTGATGGCAGATTCCTGCTTCATTCAAGGCTTACCAGAGAATTATGCCAGACACATGTTCTTCCAGTTTGTGGACTTGTTATTGTGGTGTGATGTGTATAGTGAATAGCATGTTAATGGTGCTAATCCTCAGCACAGTTGAATTATCTTTCTAAGTATACCCACTACGCTACCTCCTCAATGGGGACATTTGGCAGCCCCAAGGAACAGGCCTCTTCCAGTCACACCCACCTGTGATGAGTAGAAAATGCCAGGCCCCTCATGAGTGCCCCAGAAGAAGCTCACCTGCCCCTGCTCTGCCAACGCCTTCTCCAGGTCTTCTGCTCGCGTCTGTGCTCTCTGCACTTCTGCTTGTAGCTGCTCACGGGTCTGTAGGATGGGAGGAAAGATACTTCAAATTTTCTCTAAAGGCCAGGTGAAAATAGACAAGACATACTCATACAGATGGAGGCTTTGGAGGATTCTGTTCCTTTGGTTCAGTTATATATATACACACACACACACACACACACACACACACACATTTTTATAATATACACACATATTTATAATAGAGAAATAACCATTATTCACTTCTTGGAAAAAGATGCTTCCTAAGAAAGGGAGAACTTTAAGAATTATTTGAAGCACATAATCTTACTGAAATTTTAAGGGGGGAAAATCGATCAATCAATTTTGAGAGCTTATTGGGTAAGACACTTGTTTACAGGATGAAATAACAATGAAGAAGGCTGAACCCTGTGGTATACTCAGCCCCACCGGTGCTGGCAAGAGGGAGTTGGTTTTAGTTTCCTTCAGTGATGAGGACACACAGAGGGCATTTCTGAATGGATCTGCCCTAAACCCCCCTGGATGATGCTGCTGTTGCTGCTGCTGACACAGCACCCTCAGTCGGTCCACAGAACCTATCCCTTATTTTACAAGTCAGTACCCTGGTTTGTGAAACCCCTTCCAAACACCACCTGGGCTTCTACCCAGGATCCAAGCCAATCTCCTTGACTCAATCTGCTCTTGCAGGGTCTAAACCATAAAGCATTATACCTATGGCTGCTCCTGCTGTCTCCTAGTACAACTTCTGGGGCAAATGGTTTACAGTGTTTGGGGACACAGGGACTGAAGGGCCATCAGCTTGCGGGGAGCAGGGCCGAATGTGTAGCTTGTGATGGTGTTCATGGGGTTCTGGATCCCTTTTGGGTCACATCCAGCTAGTCCAACTTTCCCTCCCTACACTGTCCTTTGTTCCTCTTCTTCTGTCCTCTTGCCTCTTCTCTTCCTTAAGGGGCCACAATAATATACATGAAGCCTTGGGGAAGAGAATCCTGAAGCAGAGAGGAAATTCTAGTTATTCCTAAGCCCATGTTTCCAGATGAGGAGTGTGAGTGCCCCAAGGGCCATTGGCTACCTGCAGTCTTGAGTTTACATAAGGGAGAGACCATGTCCACATCTTCCGACACCACCTCTTCTCATACCACCTCCGTAGTCACCACCTCTTCTCATACCACCTTCACAGTCCCTTCATTCTCTGTAGGTCTCCTTGACTTGTTCAGCAAGGGGTAACATTTCCAGCTCCAATATAGAATCAGCCTGTTTGGGATCCCAAGTGGTCAGTTTTCTTCATTAACCTTTTCTGTATTTTCTACTTTTAAAAATAATTGTGTGGTAATCCTTTGCATCAGATTTCTCTCTTATTCTAAATGTCATTTTTTTTTATTCAATTTGAACATTTTTACTCTCTGAGCAAAATTATCTCAATTCTTTGTTTTCATGTGGCCCTTCATCAGATGTTTCTCTGGCATCTGATAGGATGAAGAAGGGGAAGACAAGGTTCTTCTTCCAGCTCTTTCAGCTCCCAAGCTCAGTTGGCCGGTGAGGACTGTGGTCACTGCAACTGCCCCTCCCCTGCCATGACAGAGTAAGGCTCAGGCCAGGGATGCACTTAGCTCTATCTGGTCACTGGGCTTTATGGCAATCTGCATAGAGAGGTTGTCAGACATTTTCTTTGCTCCAAGGATTGTGTAAAAATTAAGTCAAAAAATCAAAGAGGAACTGTTTAAAGTCCTCTGTTATGTGGATAAATACTCTTTTCATTTTTGTTTCTATTTTTTAAGCCAGAAGAGGGAAAAGTTGCCCCCAGGAGTAGGATGGATAGGTGAGTCCTAGTTATCATCACCTGAAGCAGCTGCAGGGGCACTAAGAGTGAGGCCTTTTTGTTTTGTCTTTTAACTTTTATAACAGGAGCTCCTAATGAAATGCCCAGAAAGGCAGGAAGAAAAAATAAAAACAGACAAATCGTCAGGGTCATTGAGGGTGATGGAGGGTGCCTAGAGTACAGGGCAGGGGATTGTGATCTGCTGACACTGTTCCCTGGTCCCAAAAGGTTTATTCTCCAGCCTGCCTCGCTACCTGAAGTTGTAGAATCACACAATGATAGTACCTCTTGTCCTTCAGAGTTGTTAGGAAAAACCCTTCCCTTCCACAGGGAAGTGGCCTGTCTCCCTGTGTGGTCCACCAGCCAGGGTTCCTACAGTGTGCCCCCTACCCCAGTTGACAGGGTGGGTAGGAAAGGAGGTTTCAGTTGGGACTGGGTTGGGACAGCCAAGTTAACACCTTACCTATGGCCCTCCCCATGAAGCCTGGTGACTGCACTGTCTCCAGTGCCCAGCAGAGGGCGTCTGCCAACCCAGCCAGTACCAAAATGTAGACTTAACAGTATGCCAAAGCTCTGGGTGAAAGCAGGAACAGAGGGGACACTGTTGCTCCCAGCTGGGCCTGTTCGATGAGGCACAGGATAAAGGCAGGGCCAGTGTTTGAGCTTAACGTTTGTTGGATGAATCAATAATCTTAGCAACTTTCAAAAGCTGAGCTCAAATGCTGCCTCTGGTTCATCTCCATGTTTTCCAGTTACAGGGAGCTTCCCCAAAGCATCACTGGAAGGTTTGGAAAGATGACTTCATCTTGGGTACTACAGGTGCTATGACCCTTAGGTGGGGACAAATGGGGCTCTTTGAGGACCCTTAAACCATTTCTGGCACCACTCTGGGCAGGCCCCACCTCCAGCTGAGGTCAGTCTCAATATTAGGCTCCACAGACACTGGTTTTTTATGGCCTCAGTAAGCATCACACAGGACTAAAAGTAACTGTGTGCAGGGGGGGGAGGGGCAGCCCCAAAAGGTTTTGTGATGTGGACTGCCCCTGCCAGGTCCACAGGGTTAAGCAGGAAGGAGCAGAATGGAGATGTTGTGGAATAGAAGTCATTTAGACCTTAACTTCTCGCTCTGCATCCAGCGTCCCTCCAACCTGCTCTTGCAATAAGGCATAGGCACGCTGCAGGGCCTGGTACTCCATGGTCAGCTGCCGGAACCTCAGCTCTGTCTCCTCCTTGGCCATGCCCTAGAGAGGCACATGGGTACCACACACATGCAGAGAGAGAGAGAGAGATGCAGTGTTAGTGCAATGTCCCTATACATTTCTTCAAACTGCCAGTGCACCAAGGCCTACCGTTCTTTCAAGTGAAATTGAATGAAGAGATCTTTCTAGCAGCATGAAGAAGATCCTCTTTAGTGTGTGGGGAGGGGGCAACTACCTGGGGATCCAGTGCTGTTAGAGAAATATTTCTCAGGGAAGTGAGCCCTGAGCCCTTGGTGTAGAAGGCTGAGCTAGTTGTACCAGGGTCAAAGTGAGCCTCATGAGCTGGTGGCTATGACCAGGGGCTTAGTCGGAGCTCCCACCTGCCAACCAGGCTTCCCTGAGCCAGCAGACACTCTGTTACTGACCAGGTTTATGCATAGCTCTGCTCTATAGAAATGTGCCATGGGAAGATAATTGGGCTTTGTTAACAGAGTAAAGTGCCCCAGCAATGCACCTCCTCATGGGCCCATCTATCCTACACCCATCCATCCCAGGCCTGTCCGTTCTAGCTCTGTCTATCCACCCGCTCTGTCCATCCCAGGTCCATCTATGCCAGGCCCACTCTTACAGAGTCACCCCTGGGCTGTGTCTTTGTAAGAGAAATGATACCAGCTGCCCCAAGGAGAAGGCAAGTGGCAGGTAGGTCTGCTGCTGCTTCTAGGGTTGGGAGAGTCTCAGAGCATGTCCACAGTGACTGGACAGGCTGTTGATTTTGAGGGTCTGAAAATCCTGACCTGTTTCTATTCCCACCCACCCCCATCCATGCCCTCCCCTCTGAGGCTTGCTAGTAGCAAATATGCCATGAAGTTCTAGATCTCTAAACTGGCTCATGGCCATTGAGCCATTCTCTAGGATCTGCCTGGAGAGGCCTGACCTGTGCGTGGCCTTGCCTCTGGGACTGAGGAAGACTTTGGACCACTACTCCTGTCCCATGGCCACAGGGGCTAGGCCAATGAAGCTCAGCTCCACAATGCCAAGCCCTGATTTCTAGCCTGGTGGGATGAGATGTCTCTCTTGACTTGAGAGTGGCTATTTTTCTAGAAGAAAGGGCTACTGGGCAGAATGCCCTAGCTATGTTTTTGTTTGTTTGTTTGCTGTTTTTCAGAAAGGAAGCACCTATTCAACATCTCTGTCCAATCAACCTGGTCCTGGCAGTTCAGACTCCTCAGGGTATGAAAGTCTGTCAAAATCAAAACGAAGTCACTTGGGTCAATTTGTGTTAAACCCTGACTAAATGGAGCTGGGGAAGGCCGTAGGGGGTGTCTTCTCGTACTAGCATGCCAAATAACAAGAACAGTCACAAGGACTCTATCAGAACCACAACATGCACAAGGACCACTACAACCTGACCTAAGACTACTTCTGGGAAGACATCTGCTCAAAGACTGCCTGTCCAACCGTAGACTTAGGTCTTTGTTATTGATCCTGGTGGCCAAGGACAATTGTCTTGAAACAATTGGTAAATCTGCTCCCTTCCCCCATTTATTTATTTAAGTTCTGCTGTAGGGTGATTGTGCTTGCCACACACACACACACACACACACACACACACACAGTGAGAAATCACCCCCACCCCCAGGTGGATGGCCATGCCACCTTTTTCTTCTGTTCTCCTCTTGGGATTTAAACACATATATCTGACATGTTTTTTTAAGCTGCTAGGTCTAGGACACAACCACACAGTCAGCCATGTAGGATCTAACTCCTTAACCACCACGCCACCTGGCTGGCCCACCTTCTTGTGTTTCTGAAATCTGCCTAAGAATTGTAAAACCTTGGTTCCAAGTGTATGTGTTCAAGGCAACATAAGTATGTCCACCTGGGCTGCCATCCTCAATTTTGGCTCAAATAAACTCCTTTCGCTTTGCATACTTTTCCTCAGTTTAACTATTAGGTTTGCATGAAGAATTCCTTTAAGAGGCTTAAGAAAATGGAGGGAGGCTCGTCATAGCTATCTGCAGAATGGGCTCAATGATAGGAAGGCTCAACGATAGGACTGGCACTCAGCAACCACACAGCCAAGCAATGTAAAAGGTATTTCTCACTATGCAAAAGCATCGGCTATTGGGGATACAGAGTCGGTAAGGCCACCAGGGAACGGGACTTGCACTAGATCCCTGCCCCCAGCCCCATTCTGCCTCCATGCTCCCGCCCTGCCTTGATGTCCATGTCCTGGTAAAGTCCAGAACTGCTGTGAGAAGATACAAGTTACCTCTTCCAAATCATCATCTGGGGTGCACGGGGTCTGGTCCGTCCTATCAGTTTGATAAGAGATAGAAGAACCGTCGGATTCTAGGGAAGCTTCTTCATCATATCCAAAGAAGGTCTCCACGACAACCGGCTTCTGACCAAAATGCAATGTATTAGTGCAAACTCAGAACCAGGCTTGGCCTAGCAGTAACCAGTTTTTCTCAAGTCCTTTGGCCTTTTCCCTCCTCTTTTTGTTGCCAGCTGTGGAGGCCATGGCTGCAAAGTTGTTCACTCATGATGCCCTCCCCCATATACACTCTTGTCTCATCTACTATTGCCCTAGGGGGAGCTGTTGGGGCTGCCCTCTCTCAGGACAAGATGGCGGTTGGATATGAGAACACCACCTTGGTCATTCTGGGATCAGGGCTGACAGAGGGTGAAATGGGAAAAGGGTGTAGAGTCCTACAGATAAGTGGTTCCTGGATTCAACCTTCCTTTTAGGGGAATAAAGCACTTCCTCTACCAGCTAGCTTGAGAGGCCTTGTCTTTAGGAACCCCCAACCCTACCACACCCCAGGCTCACCTCTGATATCTATATTCCCAGGTTCCCTTCATCCTCTGCCTTTAAAAACCTTAGGTTTCTTCACTGAGGTTTTAGAAATATTACTAATCCCCTTCACTACCCCTGTGCCTAGCCAGTGGACTGTCCGCTTTGTTACCCCCACATATAGTTGGCAGCCTGACCTTTTCCTTATCACCTCCATGACCAAGCAGTGGCCTGACCTCTTCCTCACCTCACATCCCTTCAGTGGCCTGACTTCCTCCTCCTCTCCCCACATACTGTCTCCCACCCCATTCAGTCAGTGGCCTGACCTCTCACACCCCACATCCAGCCATCCTCCTTCTGGACATTCATCAACTCCTTTCCTCCCTGACACACTCCACTCCTTGCCCATTTGGTCACAGCAGCCTCCTGGCTTTTCTCCCTGCTAAGACATCCTGCAGATGTGTCGTAAGAATGGCCTTACTGAATCTTCATCAGGTCCTTTCATGTCCCAGCTCATTGACAGACACAAGTCACCACAGGCTGGAGTCCACTGTAGTTTCAAGCTCCAGACCTGTATAAGCGGCCACTATTTTCAAGGCCCTGAGTATGTCTCCTTCATTGTTAGTTCCTGGTATCTCCTTTGTCCCTTCTCATGGAAGCATGGGAAGCCAAAGATGCTGCTAGTTTTTTTTTTTTTTTAAAGAATTACTTTATTTAACTGTATTTATCTATTTTTAAATTCTTGACCAGAGAGGAACAGAGCGAGAACAAAAGAGGGAGAGAGAAAAAGTGAGAAAGCAAGCCACCAGGTCCAGGACTCTAACCATGATCAGCTATGTGGGGGTCCAACGCCCTTAACCACCACACTACCTGCTGGCACCACTGCCAGCTATTTCTGAATGCCCTGAAAAAAATCCCAAGGAGGTGAGGCTCCTGACAATTTCTTCCTCATACTACTGCCTTTTATAAGGGCCAGAGAAGCAAGAATCTGTGTTTAAGGACTAATAGACTATCAAGGAACATCATTGTCTTTTTAAAAACAAAACAAAATATACATTTTGCTTAGGACATAGGAGGAAAGTTAGTTCCTTTGATAATTTCTTTCTTTCTTTTTGAGAGTTTTTTGCTATAGGGTGTGTGCGCTCGCCAGAAAGATAGAAAGCAAGAAATCACCCCCCAGGGGGGATACCAGACCACAATCCCTTCTCCTCCAATTCTCCTCTCAGGGTCTTGGGCACACATATACATGCACTTGGTGTGAGTTTAAGCCACTGGATCTGGGACTCAAACCATGGTCGACTACATGGGAGTGCAGTGACATAGCCATTACACCAACTGCTGGTCCCATCTTTGATAATTTCTCCACAGGTGCCCTCAATAAAAATTATAAATTTATCAAATAGGATTATTCTGTAGAGAAATTAGCCCAAGTCTTCTAGGGATGCAGGTTTGTCCATATGGGGCCTGTGGGTACGGGCTGCTGCAGCCTGCAGGTGTGACTGGGGACAGTGTGATGATAGGGCAGGCCCATGTGGGATGTGTGAGGATCAGTGGATGTAAATAGCCACATGTTGGGCTACAAGCTGGCTGTTCTCAGAACCACGCAGTCCACACTGACATGGGAATTCAAATGCCTATGCAGGGCAATAAGAAGCCTAGTATCCTGTAGCTAATTCCTCCTTCTCTCTATTATTGTTGTTGCTGTATGAATTCATACTTCCTCATGGAAATTTGAAAGAAATAATGTTGGCCTTTTAAATTTAAAATTATAAACAGAGTATTTATTTTGAGTCCATAGTCTGTTGGCTATGTCACAGAATAATCCTTGGAAAGAATATGATTTTTCTTTTCACCTTTAAAGGAAGAGATTCATGCCTGTTAAGTGGCTTTTTAAAATACGCCTTTCATGTTCATACATGCCTACATTTTCTTGCTCACCTTGGGGATTTTCGCCATTTTCTTTCTTTGTTTCCGATACCTTAAAAGCTTATCACGCTCCTGCAAAAACCAGTAGAAGAGATTTTTTTAAGTAGTTGAAAAGCTCCATTGGTTTCAAATGCACTATTTAATATTTCTGTATCATCATGGGACAAAGATGATGGTTTTAAGACTGATTTATTGCTCACATGATCATAAACATAAGGAAACATAAGGCCCTCACTTGGGATATTTTCCTCTGAGAGCTTGGGTAGCTCTTTTTCTTTGCCAGGGGGATGAGTGGTTCTCCCTGTTTAGATGTGTTCTGAGTTTACCACACACAATTGTCCACCAGTACCTATTAGTTTTTATTTCAGGGGCTGTGGAGGTATAGGTGGTCTTAAGGGCACACACAAAACTGAGAAGTTCAAGAAAGACCAATGATCTAAGCCCCCTCATACTCCACAGAAATGGCTTCTTGGAGATGAACACCCCACTCCTAAACATGTAAAGAGACCAGAGATTTTCTTCTCTCCAGGGAAGCTATGTTACATTGCATGGCTGTAAAATCACAAAAGTGAATCAACTAGGCCAATACTCCCTGTTCATGGTAGTCAGGGAGAAACTATTGGTGGGTGGGGTAAATGCCCAGGGAGGGGCACTATCTGAGCCTGGCCTTTAATAAGTAAGCAGAACAATTATTGGTGTTGGGCACTGTCTCAGCCAGGTCATCTGACAGTTTTCCTGGCTCCTCTCTGACCCTAACCAATGGGCATTCTCAGTCACCATGGCAAAGCCTTGGTCAGGCAATGCTGTGATAACAAAATCCATCCAGAACACTACTGCAGCTTCTTTTGCCTAGACTCTAAGGAACCATTGGTGCAGAATGGGTCCCATTGACAACTACACTGGAAAATATTAGTGTCAAATAAGAAGAGAGTTACTGATTGGTACTTACTAACACACTCTTTACGTAGCCAGCAGTTTCAAGGGTCTAAGAAAAGAAAGAATGTTATGGAATTGGTAATGTAGACCTTTCTCTTGAAGGATCCCACAGAGTGTCCCCCCACCCACCCTCAGCTATGTCCTAACCATAAAATTGTGTCACTTGCAGAACACCCAAAACCACACACCTTACCTCCCTGAGAAGGAGGTTTTTACTCTGCCCTAATGGTCTTTCCAAAGCCGATTTCACTGAGGGCCACCATGAACTTGCAGGACCCTCTGTGCAGGATAAATGGGCCTTTTGCTTGCTTGACAGCAGGAGAAAAAGGTCTTTTGGAAATCAAAATGTGCATTTGTAATTGACCAAGATCTTGTCTTTTTCTATTTGCCTCATAAATTCTTATTATTGTTGAGACAGACTAATTGAATAAGAAAAAGACTCAGATACCAGGAACCACCAGAGAAGATTACTTCAGTGAGACCCCATTCTGCAGGGGCTCTTTCTAGGTCACATCTCATGCTACTTTGTAGGTCTCAGTCACTGAAAAAGATGAGCCATGATTTTTGGTTGCATGCCACATTAGTGACAGAGAAGGGTGCTGCTGTTCCTCTGCTGCCTTCCAGAGGACAGAGGATGACTGAAGGCACATTCCTACAAGAAGCAGAGGGTGCCCTTATCTTAGAATAATTAGAGGAGGGTTTCATGAAGTACTGTTTGCAAAACTGTGCTGGAGGGTATAGGTGGAGTATAGGGATAAGGCAATTTAGTGGGCTGGATGGTAGTCCCCCAAAATATGTGTGTTCATATCCTAATCCCCAGAATCTGTGAATGTGACCTGATTTGGAAATAGGATCTCTGTAGGTATAATTTAGTAAAAGATCTTGAGATGAGATCATCTTGTTTTAGAGTGGGCCCTAAACCCAGTGACAAGAGACAGAAGAGGAAAATATTCAAACAGAAGAGGACATGGCCACAGCAGGAAAGAGGTAGAGATTCCAGCGATGTGGCTGATGGCCACCAGATGCTTCCCAGAGGCAAAGCTTGGATTCTCCCCTAGAGCCTCTAGAGGGAGCACAGCCCTGCTGACATCTGGATTTTGGACTTGCAGTTTCCCAGTGTGTGCTGACATGACATGCAGCCTCGAAAATGAATTCAGGTTGTATTGCTGGTCTTAAAACTCCAAGGTACACATTGGTGAAAAGAAGGTGCATTTCATAGATCCCAAAACAGAGTTTTGGAGGGCCACCTTGAGCAGTGACCACAGTAGGAAGATCCAGCCGGAGATAACCCCATAAACACCTGTCCACCCTCCCATCCTCTCCTATCTCTTGCCAGTGTTCCTATTAACCAAACCTCCCTGGAGGTCAGAGTGGGTGGGGCAAGGGCATACAGCATGTCTGGTTACCTTAGAAAGTTCATCTATAAGATTCTGCTGCTCAACAATTTGAAGTTTCAAGAAGTCAATTTCTCTTTCATCTTGACTTTGATCAAGATCATTTAAGGAACTGGGTCTCCGTATGATTCCAGCTCTTTGTCTCTGAAACCAACCACCAAGCAGATCACATCACGAGTTGGGTTAAGTTGTTCAACTGGGCAATAGGGAACTGGGAGTAATTGCTCTCAACCCCCAGGAACTGGAGCAGCCCTGTCACTAGTTATCCCTCTGCCAGAAGACTAGGTGTTCTCTCTGCTCAGGCCTTAGAGCAGTTCAGCAGCAGAGCTCCAGGGGAAACTGAGGCATGTGTCTTGGCTAATCTTCTTAGTAAGAGCAGGACTATGCAGCATGGGCTGATACAAATGGATCCTGCTGGCATCCCAGAGACCTTGGCCAGCATGAAAATGAGACAGTGGGAGGTGCCTGCATCAATTTAATACCAACTGCTTTTTCTGAATCCATCATTACTTCAACTCAGAGTTTGAAAAAAGGGTGGTGTCTATAGAGAGGGGTATTAAGAGCAGTCTTGCCCCTCAATATCTTGCTGAATTACTCTAGCTTACTACTCACTTCATGGCTTCTGAAGCTCTTGGGGCCAGAAGGAACACACAAGAAAACCAGCTTATCACCCCACAGACTTGGCTTAGTGACCTCAGTAGTACCAGAGACTCCCCTGTCTCCAGTGCTCTGTATCAGACCTCTCCTACACTCCCTCCCCACAGGCAGGATCCAGGCAGCCTCTTATGACCTTCACCTGGGATTTTCAGAGTTGAAAGCTCTCTTGTCCAAGCTCCTTGGGTTGGATATGTGCAAACAGGCCTAGAGGGGAGGGGACACATGGCTTGTTTAGTAGTCTCCTAGCTCAGCTCGGCTCCACTGCTCTCATACCATAAATCTCTTCCTTGACATAATCAGGTCGTCATCTAAGGCTTCTCTCCTAACGTGTGGACTTGACTTGGTTCTTGCCCCACAAATGTATGTAAGAGCAGACACTCAAGCAAACGTTCTGAATGCCTGGCCTAAGATCTGCCGCCTTGCTGAACCTTGTGACGAGAAGTCCAGGGGATTTCTGCTGGTCATACAGAAGGATATGCTGCTGGTTCCTTGGACACTTGGGTTCCTTACCATTTCTATGTTCTCCTGAGTGACAAATTTTAACTTGTTTTCTATTCGTCGTAAAGTGTGAGACAAATCTTCATTTTTCCGAGTAAGCCGTTTATTTTTATCCAGCAATGGTTTGTATTGACTTTCAGCTTCTCGTAAACGTTTTAACTGAAAGACAAAATGAATTATATAATGTGCTTTTTTATTTTTAATGACAAAGAACCAACAGGTCTCCAGAGTCAGAAAACTGGCCAGACAAAGCCTTAATTCAATGGCATAATCATCAACCCAATCTTTGAAAAGAGGAAGGTTCAGTTCGCTTTGCCAGGTGATGACACTTTCTCCAGCCAGCTGCTGCTCTCTGCCCAGGGCCCAGGTGAACCTGAGGTTGAGTGGCTGGTTCCAGTGTCCCCAGGGAGTGAGTCCCATCCCATCTGCAGACCAGGATGAAGTTGAAGGCCAGCAGTCTGGGGCTAGTGCTCTGTTTTGCCAATAAAAGTTACAGTAAAATTGCCCAGCCCTTTGGATACTTCTAGACATTCTGGGCAGCTCACACACACTGCCTGGGAGCTCAAGTTACTTAGAAATGTCCATAGCTATAGGGACTAATAGCAGAGGCTCCACCAAAAGATGATGTCCTCATCCTTCTAAGGTCATGTGCAGAATTGAGGAGATTTTTGTCTGAAAATACAGAGTAGGGATCAGCCAACCAGCACTTGAATGTCAAGTTTGTGCCCACCATCTGTTTTTGTTAATATTAAGTGTTTTGGGGGCACAGCAAGGAGGGCTAGATGCAAGACAGGCACACTTTTTATTATCTCTCCTTTTCACAAGGAGTTTTGGAAGTGGACAATCCCCAGATTTTTCTGCTCTGCAGACACAAACCCACTGGATCCAAAATTTCCCCAACCTACCACTTACCAGTTCATTCCTTTCTTCTGACAGCAAGGCATTGCGGTCCTCCAGCTTACGAATGATTGCACTTAATTCGGCGATTTTAAGTTGGAAGCGCCTGGCATCCTTTTCATCCAACTGCTGTTCCTAAAACAAAAATCAACTGCAAATAACTGTTCCCAGATACCGACATGTAAAACCTCTGCAAATCCCAACACATTACAGAAACTAAGACAGTGTGTGTCACAATTGCCTTTGTTTCTAAATGGCTGTTAGGTGGGTTCAAACCGTCCTGGGGGAAGGCACCCCTGCCTTGAGCACCATGGCCATTGCAAACTGCATGATGGGACAGAACTGAAAGGAGCAAAAATGTACAGAAGTATGTAAATGTAGAGGGTAAGGGCATGCAAATTCAGGAACCGCGAGTGTGGATGATGCCAGGAAAACACTGAGAACCAGCTCCATGCTTTCCTCATGGCCACTGCTGGGCTGCACCTTTCGGGAAGGGGGCTGCCCTATCCCGCCAAGTGGTGAAGTCATTTTCTAGTATTATAATATGAGCACAGGACAAGATATTTGTTGAAGACTTTCAAAAGTTAGTATTACAAGAAGTGCGCTCCCTCAAATCAAGTGTCTAAAAGCCCACTTTTGGAACCACTGAACCTTTATTCAAAAATCAGTGAAAACATTTTAATCCAGTTTCAGAATCTCTCTGGGGTTAATGCAATAATCTAACAAGCACCAGAGCAGGAGGGGCGGTTTTAATTCAGTTAAGCCATTTATAATAAGATTACAAAATGTCATTTTCTATTCTTGAAATGTCATTGCCCTAGGGCTGGCTGGCTTAGCTCAAGCAGTTTTGTCCTCAAAGCAACAAATGAGTGTCCAGGAAGGTACTGGACATAATCCTCATTCCTCATTCAACAGGTGCAGGAGAGGCTAGGCCAAAGATCCAGAAGAACCAGCATCAAGGGTCCATGAAATTTAGACGCCCCAGGATATTCCAGAACCATGACAGAGGAAACTGAATGAGGAGCAGCAATGAGGCAATGGATAGATGTTACAGCCTGTGCAGCTGCTGGCTGACCCCATGCCATCACTAGCAGCCCGAGGAGGAGTAAAAAGTGTCATGGTCATATGAAAAGCATGTGGGAGAGAAACTGGTGATGTGAATGCTGGAAATCACTGCAAGAGGGACCAAGTTGGAGATGCGGGCAAGCATGGAGCCAGCGCACCAGCCTTCCCAGGCCAGAAGACAGAAGCCAATGAGTGTGGAGATGAAAGCAGCACATGCTCAGAGTAGCCTCATCTCCCACCAGCCAAAGGCAGGAACCACAACAACAAATACCAAGGACTCTTAGCAAACTGGGCCTGGCAGTTGACGTGTGGACTCCAGCTGGAAGCCTGAGGCTCCGGGTACCACGTGAAGGTGACAAGGCCAGTGCTTATGCTATGTTGGCCAAGAAGGAAGGAGACAGAGTCTATTAGTCCTCTTGGCCAGAGCCAGATAAGCTGAGGGGTTTAGGGTCTGGCTGGAGGGTGTCCCCAGGGCAGGAGTGTTCTGGCTTAACTTGGGCTCTAGACTCCCCAGAGAGCTGCCCATACAGGGCAATATAGTCATGTATCTATCTGTGACTTTTGTCGGCCAGGGCAAGGCCTAGGGTGGTGCTTACAGGGCTTCCCGAGTGGTCTGAGGCGTCTCCTGCACCGCTTGCATAAGGAAGTTCCCGTCTGGGGCTGCCCAGGTGCCGATCAGCCTCTTTGACCTGGGAGAGCTGCTCATCTAAAGCCTCTTTTTGGAGCTGCAGTCTCTGAGCATGCCCGGCTTGAACCCCTAACTCTCTCTCCAGCACGAAGACTGCTCTGTCTTTAAATTTTATCTCCTCCATCTACAAGGAGAACAGAACACAATCACACACGCAGGCAGAGTACAAATCTGCAGTAACCATAGAAACAGGCAGAGTGGCATCAGAAGGGGTCCCCATGGCAGCAGTCCTGCCAGCATCTCTAGGCTCTGAGACTGGAAGCAAAAATGGATAACTCTGGACAGAGAGCCAGGAGTCCCACCACCCCAAGTTATGGCACAATGGCCCTGGCTCAGTTGGCTCACACTAAGCTGGTGCCAGGTGAAGATATCTTCCTGAAGAGCATCCTGGCTCTGTATGCCTCTGCACAGCCTACCTGGGCTACCCAGCAAGACACCCCCATCCTTTACTGTCCTACTGGGGCTCCTGGGTATCCATGGGGCTGATTTTGTCTGGCAGAGCAAGAGAAGTCACTTCCAGCTCTTGCCTCCTGCTACAGGTTGGGCAGAATACTCGAAATTTACCCCCACCCACCAAGAGGAAGTTATGAGGGCAAGACTCTTTTTTAGAGCAGATGGTGGGGTGAATATGGTAAATGTGAACCCTGGCCTGAAGGTTCTGGCAACCTGTTTCCCACCTTGGACCTGCTAACCATTCATTGGGGTGACAGGTCAGGGGAGAGTTAGGTGGTGGTGGTGGGGGTACCACTGACATCTTTGTGCACCTGCCTTTCCTTGCTCCAAGGTGTAGTACAAAGCTAGAGTGTTGCAGCATGTTTTTAGGCAAAGCCAAATTTTCTATGAATTTTGCTGCAAGCAAAGGCTTTCAGAGTGGGCTGGGGCAGAGGAGGACCTGGAAAAATAGGCTCCAGATGGCAGTACAGGAATATCCAGCATGTCTGACCCACCCAAGCCTCTGCATGCCAGCCAGATTGGTGACTGGGAGGGGTAGGTAACCCTCCACCACCCTCCCTAAAGCAGTGTTCTTTGTATTGTATTATCTAAGGGCAGCTAGAAGCCCTTCTAAGCAGAGTTGCCTCCTACCTCTCTGCATTCAGGCTGCCATGGTATGTGCTTGGCCCAAAGGTAGGCACTGCATATGCAAGGAAAGGCAAAATAGACCCAACTGCTGCTACTCGTTTTTCAAGCAGACAGACTCGACACTTTGGGCATCATTATAAACAGCACAAGATTTACAAGACGGTGTCCTCAGGGACAAAAAGTTGGTTTAAAACATATTTCCAGACAACAGAGGAGAACAGAATATCTTGCTGCTTTACTTGCTGTTTAAGGTTAAAACAAGCTAATAAATCAGCCATCTGCTGAAGTTAGCTTGGAAACAAAGAGATGAGATGTCTAATTAGCCCAGATCACAGAATTCATGGGCAAGCAATGAGCTGAGTGGAATAAAAGAAATCCTTAATTACTAAATTCCCATTTACTTGAGCACACAGAAATGATGAAAGAGACAACCCAGTCAATTAGTGGAAACAATGAAGCCAGTGAAAATAAAATCATATTAATAAGCAGCTATAATCCATGGCCTAGTATTTACACTTTTACATAGATACTTAAAAACATTAGTTTTCTTTCACCAGGAAACAAGAAAATAAGAACTTTTATAAACAGATCCTGCTTCATAAGCCACTAAGTAATTGGGTTGGTGAAGCGAGTAGACCTCTCTGAGAATTCACCGATTCTGGTCACATCAGGCAGCAAAGTTAGATCATCTACCCATGCATAGCTTTTAAGATTCACCCATAAAAGGAAATTTGGGGAAAGTTAATGTCAAAAAGGCACAGAAGGACCAGCAGTTAGCGTAATGGCTATGTCACTGAATTCCCATGTAGCTGACTGTGGTTCAAGTCCCGGACCCAGTGGCTTAAACTCACACTGGGCGTGTGTGCGTGCATGCCCAAAATGCTGAGAGGAGAATAGAGGAGAAGGGATTGCGGTGTGGCCATTACCCCTGGGGGGTGATTTCTCACTTTCTGTCTCTCTGTCTCTCTCTGTCTTTCTGGCGTGCGCACACGCCCTATAGCAAAAACCTCTTTTAAAAAAAGGGCACAGAGAACTCACTTAAAGATTGATGAAAGCATCTCAGATGGTCCCTCCCAAAGATGTGGTCTCTTAAACATAGTGTCTCTGTTAGACTAGAACAGCTGAGATTTCTCAGCCATGTGTATCTATATCATCTAACCCTACTACTTTGGGCGCAGAGGTCTACTTGGGAAGGAGAGCATGCATATGCATGAAGCGGAGGCCCAATCCAGATTAAGAAGATGCTCTTTCAAGCTATGTGGGGTTTCCACCCCATTCACAGTGGGCTGTTTACAGCTCAGTGCATGTATTCAAATGTGGGTAATGGAATGGTGACAAGTGCCCCTACCCAGCCAGGCCCAGGGAAACCATGGCTGATGACACAAGATTTAGGGGCTTGCCAGGGTCCAGCCTCAGCGGTGGTGGGTTGACTCGTCAGAGGTGGAGCAGGAAAGGAAGAAGACTAAGGCCTCGGTGCCTTTTCATGCATGTCCTGAGTCGGACACCCCTCAAAGATCGCTCTCTGAAGAGTGACCACTACCAGGAATCATCATGTCTTTTTATTGAAAATGTGATACATGCAAGTAAATGGGTGAAGGGCTACGTGTTCTGATGATCAGCTCATAAAGTTTTAACAATAGGGAACATAGGTTTCATTTAGGGTTGGATTAAGGGTGGGTCTAGTGCAGTTCTGCAATTTTTCGTTTGATGTAGGTATCTTCATGAAATGCAGTTTTGGGAAAGCAGCTCCAGCAAACAGAGATAATTATTAGCTGATGCGGCATGGCAGCCATCTTGTGATTACCGGGCATGATGCTGAGAAAAGAAAATCTCAAGTATAGATATTAGTTTTTATGGGTCTCAATAAAGAATGGAATTTATATAATTTCATAGGGATCTAAAACTTAATTCAAGGAATCGTAATATATTTTTTAAGGGGTGAAACTATTATTTACTTGATAAGGGCGGGAACAGCTTTTTCAACTGGCAGTAAAGTGACTAACAAGTTAATGAAGAACTTTAAGGTGAGTTTGTGGCATACTTAAAACGTTCTATTGTGCCTGTGGTGCCACTGTTATGTATTTTGTTAGAACATTAGCCATAGTGGGGTGGGAGTGCCCTGGGCCCATTTTGGCCTAAAAGGTTATTTTTAAGCTTATGTTAAATGTATCTTGAAGGGCCTTCCAAAAGTCAAGAAGATTTCTGCCTAGATGTGACTTCAGCACACCCTCTATTGTGACCGTGCTGGAGTGAAGCATTGTAATTAACAGTAGGTGGTCAGAGCAAAGGGGAGCAGTCGGGGGACTTCCTGGAAAATCTTATCATATACTCAGGATGTATAAGAGAGCTATATAATTCTTTTATTGTAGTATATTAGGGAGTCGGGGGTGGGGGGGTCGCTTCCCAGCAAGGCTACCACAGTTTCTGGAGTGTACAACAAGCGGCCTTGCCAAATATGTTGAGTGAACCCAAGCTTTGTTTCTAGGTCGGGGATGGGAGGGGTGGGGGGAGCATACAACAGCGGCCTTGCCAACGTGTTGAACGGAAGCAGTGCTCAAAGGTCAAAAGCTCAAAACAGATCCTGGGGCCCTACCAGGTTGGACTCCTCCAGGGGTTGCCTGTAAACACATAGGCACTGCATCCCCATATGTGGTTCCCTCCCTGCAAAGGCAAATTAACCAAGTATCTAATGGCATCACCACAGGCTGGAGGCTCTGAACCCCTGACCCTGGTGCTTCTGGGTTGTAACTACCCCTTTCCTTCTCATGGTGCTATAGTGTCTGGGGAGCAATGAACCTGTCTCATGTCTTTACCCACTACCCACACTGACATCCAGGTGACCAGCCTTCTCAGTGAGCCCAGGACTAAGAGGGTTCCTAGGAAATAGGACTTTAAGAACCTGGGAGTCCTGAAAAATCTGGACAAGTTTATCATTCTACAACTACCATCTCTCAGAAGGACAGCTAAAGGGGCTTCCAACAACCACTGTGCACCTACTCTTATGCTCACCCAGTTCATTCTACCCATAGCCCCAGAGTCAGCTTGAACCAATGAGAATCAGATCTCATCACTCCCATGACTGAAACACACTTCCCGTGAACTGAGAGTAAGATTCACACTCTTTACTAGAACTCACTGGTTTCCACTAGAACTCTCTTCCTGCCCCAGTCCCACACACCCCTCATGCCAGGGGCCTGCCCCCTCTACCTGCCCCCAGTCAATGGTGTGGTAAAGTCCAGGAACCTGCCCCTTCTACCTGCCCCCAGTCAATGGTGTGGTAAAGGTGACTGGGTCCAACATGGCCAACGTGGTTCAAGTTCTTAACCTACAGACTTGAGAAACATGCTAAGTTCATGTGTGTGCATGCTCGAAAAAAGTCCCAAGAGGAGGAAGAAATGGAGATGATATTGTGGCATGACCATTCACTACAGTGGGTGCTTTCTCTCTTTCTCTCTTGCTCTCTCTCTCCAGAAAGTGTACACACCCTTTGATAAATTTTTAAAAAAGAAAAAAATGACAATCTACATTTCTACATGAAATGAATATATCCTTCAAAAGTGTAGGCAAGTAAAGATATTTTTAGACAAATGAAAGTTGAAGAGAATTGTCAGTAGACACAGACTGCAAAGAATTCTAAAGCTTTTCAGGCTAAAGGGAAAAGATCCTAGCTGAGAGCATGGAAGAGTAAGATAGGAAGAAACATAAAAGACTATTGACTGCTTAAAGAAATACTAAAAACAATTTTTTGGGGGGTTTACAATATGTGTAAAGGCAAAATATATGACAATAGAAGAAAGGAGGGGATATGAGGAATTGGACTGTTGCTGTTATAAATTTATTATATTATATTATATTATATTATATTATATTTTGGGTATATAGCAAAATTACTAATTAATGGTAGAGACTGGTGACTTAAGGATATATTTAAAATTTTTTATGTGACTATTAATGGAATGATTATAAATGTTATAATTTTTTAAAAAAGGAGATAACCCATTTAGAACTGGAGAGAAACATTATACATTATAGAAAAGGGGGAAAATCTTAAATCTAGTATATGTTTATATATTATAAAGAACAATACATCATGACCAATTAAAATGTTATATGAAAATATAATGTTGGCTGGAGTGTGGCACCAGGCTGGAAGCAATATGGAGGCTGAATGCAAGACCAAGTTATCCAAGAACTTGCTGCAAATGAAGTTCATGCAAAGGGGACTGGACTCAGAAACCAAGAAACAACTAGAAGAAGAAGAAAAGAAAATCATTAGTGAAGAACACTGGTATTTGGATTTGCCAGAGCTTAAAGAGAAAGAGAGCTTTATAATAGAAGAACAGAGTTTCTTGTTATGTGAAGATCTTCTCAACAGAAGAATGTCATTAGAGGATTTAATCCTGAGGTTGAGAAATTAATGCTGCAGATGAATGACAAGAACAAAGAAGAAGACATTGAAGATGAAACAGTGGAACTTGATGTGTCAGACGAAGAAATGGCTAGAAGATATGAGACCTTGGTGGGAACTATTGGAAAAAAGTTTGCCAAGAAGAGAGACCGGGTCGATAATGAAGATGATGAAAATGGAGAAATAAAACTAATTAAACCAAAAAAGATGTTCTTAAAACACCAGGACTAAAATGGATGCCATAAGACATGGCTCAAGGATGCCTTGTGAAAGTTACCAGTTTATTTTGGAGTTCATCCTGATGGTGTCTCTAAAGTTATCAGTACTATAATGTTTATTTGTTTTAAAAAAAATAAGACTTTAGAAACATGCAGTTTTTGAAACAGATGTGTGATGGATGTTATACGTCCTTTGCTTAATGTGTGTGTGTTGGGGGGTGTGTGTGCTAAGAATCCCAGGAGGAGAATGGAGAAGTAATTGAGTGACCATCCCCCTGGGGAGGGGATTTCTCTTTTTCTCTCTCTCTGTTTCTCTCTCTCTCTCTCTCTCTCTCTCTCTCTCTCTCTCTCTCTCTCTCTCTGGTGAACACACATAACCTATGACAAAAATCTTAGGGGAAAAAAAGCATTTAATAAAATTTTACAGCTATTCTTGAAAAAATACTTAGCAAAGTAGAATAAAAGGAAACTTTCAATCTGATAGAGCATACTGCCAAAACAAAATAACAACAAACCTGCAACTAATACCATACACAATGGTAAAATAAAAATCTGATGCTTTCATTCTGAGGTTGAGAACAAAACAGTAGATTTTCACTATCAACACTTCTGTTCAAGATTATACTGGAGAATTTAACCGTGTGTTAAGGCAAGAAAAAGAAATAAAATATATGAGATTGGAAAGGAAAACTTATACCATATTTGTCCATAAATAACATGATTAGGTATGCAAAAAATCTTTCAAAATCTACAAACAAGCTGTTAGAATTAATGGAAATTTAGCAAGGTTGCAAGATACAAGATCAATATAAAAATCAATTATATAGATAGATAGATAGATAGCTAGATAGATAGTCACAAAAAAACAATTGAAAAATACCATTTTTAAAATTTAAAAGCAATACAATTTACAATAGCACAAAATATCAAATACTTAGGAATGAATATAACAAATGATATGCAAGACCTCTACACTGAAATTTACAAAATATTGTTGAGAGAAGAGAAAAATCTATATAAATAGTGATAAAATCCATGTGCATTATGGTGCAAGACAGCAGATTTTCTGTGGAAACTAACAAATTGACCTAAATTTTATATGAAAAAGCAAAAACAATCTTGAAAAACAGAAAGAACAAAGTTGGAGAATGTACAACAAACTGATGTTAAGACTTACTTTAAGGTGACAAAATTAAGACACTATGCTAATAAAGCGAGGTAGAAAAACATCAACAGAATAGAGTCTAGAAATAGACCACATATATAGTGACAAAAGTGCCACTTCAGCAGGGTACAAGAGAAATGAAGATTTTCTACTGATAATTCAGCCTCCAGCAAACAAGCTAGTGTGGTAGGGAGCTCCTCTGGCCTTCTATCTCTGTCTCTGTGTCTCTGTGTCTGTCTCTTCCTGCTTCCGTCTTCTCATTTTTTTGTAATTTTTCCTTTTTACAATTTTTTTAAAGGTAAAGTTTTTCTCTTGCTCTCAGTTTTACAATTAAAGGTAAAGTTTTTCTCTTGCTCTCAGCTCAGCCTTTTGTCTTGTTAATAATCCCCTCTGGTCCTCCCACCCAGGCAGGAGAGGCGAGGCCTTCAGGAGAAAAATCCTCATGGCTCCTGCGAACTAGTTATTTCGCACAGTGTGCAAGTGCGCTGTGTGGTTTTCCATTTTGTGCTTTTTTTTAAAAAAAAAAAGAATAATTACAATTTTTTTCTTTTTTCTCTGTTTCTTTGTTGTTGTTTCTCTCTTTTTCGTTTTCTTTTTTCTTGTCTCTCCACTGTTCAATATCCATTTAATGTGTTTCTACATGGATCTAAGGGCACTGTAGCTAAACTTCCAAATACTATTAGGGTTAACATAGTCCTCAATATCTACTGAATCTGCTGCACAAAGTGATCACAACAGAACAGCAAAGAGATTCCAGATCACCTCTTTCTGCTTGCTCCTGAACGTTCAGATTGAACTTCAAGAATTAGAAAGAAACATACCATCCATCAGAAATCACTGTTGGACCACAAGAAATATGGGGAAGCAAGAAAATACCTCTCCTCCAAGGGAAAAGAATAACTCCTCTTCATCCACAAGCAGTTCAATGGAAGTCATGGAAATGTCTGATAAAGAATTTAGAACATTCATAATGG
>NW_006159672.1:5860933-5861325 GCF_000334495.1 Tupaia belangeri chinensis | reverse complement strand
ATAGAAAATAAAGTACATGAGACTGATAGGTTCATGCCCCTACCATTTGAACAGAATCCTAACCTGTTTCCTGGCTTTAAACAAAGTTCCTTAGCCTTTCTTTGATTTAAGTTAAAACTGGTTTTCTTAATAGTACCAAGTGAACTTACTATTGAAAGTAGATTATTTAAGAAATTGTGTGATCAGTACAATGTGGGTAGGAAAGGAATGGAAGACAGTTGTAGACATCAGAGACAGTGTGAGAAGAGGGTGGGAAAGGACAGAGGGTTAGAAAGAGGGGTAAAAAAAATTCTAGAAACTAGAAATGGAAAATTTGTGATAATAATATGCATGACTAAGTCACTATGTAGTATATTCTGGATGGGAAATCACATTTTGTATGCTGTGACGAT
>NW_006159672.1:5837957-5860920 GCF_000334495.1 Tupaia belangeri chinensis | reverse complement strand
GAAAGAATGTAAATTAAGTTTAAAAAAAGTATAAAAAAAAATCTATTTGATGACTGCAGTAAGATATACAGCCCCATCTAGGTGCTACTTTATGGGATGCCTAAAGTTAGACTTGTGTTCATGGAAATGTATATATCAGCTGTGTTTGCTATGAAAATATTTAGATTAATTAAGATCTTTAGTAATTCAATAAAATGTGGGGGGGGAACAGTATAGAAAGCAAACATAGATACCAGAGACAGTGTGGGAGGACATTGGGAGATGGCAGAAGGTAAGAGATAGGGAATCAAGGATGGGGGAAAAAAAAGCAAAACATACAGGAAACAAGAAATGGAAACTTATTTGTTAACAATAACATGTATGTTGATATGCTTGATTAAGCCAATATACAGTGTACTCTGGATGGAAAATCTCATTTTGTATGCTGTAATGATGTACAGTGAATGAATGTAAATAAATAAATTTAATTTTTAAAAAAAGTGCTACTTCAATTCAGTAGATAAAAGGATAGTTTTTCCAAATAATGGTCTTATAATAGTTGGATATTTGCATGGCAAAAAAGGAACATTTATTCCTAGTACATATCATTAACAAAAACTAATTGTAGACAGATCATAGAATTAAATGTTAGCAACTGGAAGCAACTAGAAGATAACATACACACAAAAAAATAGCTTCATAATCTTGCAGTAGACGAAGGATTTTTAAACAGGACACAAATAGTACATAAAAGTAATCGACAAACTGGGTTTCATTAAAATTAAGAACTTCTGTTCATCAAAAGACATCGTTAGGAGGACGATTGGATTAGTCACAGACTGAGAGAAGACAGGTGCAATACACACATCTTACAAAGGCTTTGTATCAAGAATACATAAAAAATTATAAAAATATCTAAGGTGGGGCCAGCAGATGTCAAAGCAGTTACAACACTGGACTCCCACATGGCCAACCACAGTTTGAGTCCCAGACCTGGTGGCTTGAAATTCATGCTGTGTGTGTGTGCATGTAAACACATGATCTTGGGAAAAGAATGGAGAAGAGATTACTGCATGGCCATACCCCCGGAAGTGACTTCTCACTTTCCCTCTCACTGTGTCAGTCGGTCTGTCTCTCTTCTCTCTCTCTCTCTCTCTCTCTCTCTCTCTCTCTGTCTTTGTTGAGCACATGTGCCCTAAGGCAAAAGTCTCTTTTTAAAAAAATACTAAGGAAAAGACAAATAATCCAATTTAAAAATGAGTAAAAGTTGTGAACAGATGTTTTAAAAAAGACAGTAGCATTGGCCAGATGGTAGTGCAGCAGTAAAATACAATGCTGCATTCCTATGCAGGAATGTTCACAATTCAAGACTGGAGACCTCCTGGTTTGTACTGGACCTGCACTTGGCCATGATCCAGAGTTGGCTGAAGGTTGAGGGTGGACTGCAACATCAGGATCCAGTTTGGAGTGCTGTTTTTCTCTCTCTCTCTCTTTCTCCTTCTCTGTCTCTTTCACTCATGGGAGAAATAATTAAATAAACTTAAAATGAGCACTAGAATAATAATTTTTTGTTGTTATTATAAATAAGCGGCAATGCTTATATTGAAAAGTATGTATAGTAAAATGGAACTCTATTCACTGATGGTATGTGTGGATATTGACTCACGCACTTGCCCTACGACCCAGCAATTCTCTTAACTAATATGTATATATGTATCTCCAGAAGAAATGAGTGCTTATGGCTACTCAAATACATTATAGGAATATTCATAGTAGCAAAAAGGTGGAAATTATTCGAATGGCCTTCACAGATGAATGGATAAATGCATTGACAGATTTGTGCAGGAACGTGCTGTATGGTTTCTATTAAGTGCAAAGACAGGCAAAGGCAATTATGGAAAGGAATGAGCTAGGGAGGGCCTTGCCTATGTTCCATGCCTTGATCTAAGTGGTTACACAGATGAACACATATCCCAAAACGCACTGAGCTTTTCTTTCAGATTTGTGCCTTCTAATATAGAAGTCATTCCTCAGTTTTCATAAGATGGATAGAAAAACAAACCCTGATTCTCAGACTTTGCTCGCCAGAAATTCTGACTTACTTGATCTGGGTATAGTCAGTGAGCATTTTTAAAAGCTCTGTTTTCCCAAGCTTGTCCTAAGCAGGCGTCTCAGAAGACATAGGGCTAGGAACCAGCAGTTAGTCCTTGAGGACAGGGCCTTCTATCTGGGAACTTGCCTCCACCAGCAAGGATCTGCTCTCCAGAGAGCAAATAAAGAAGCCCGCAGGTAGCTTAAATTCTGTCAGTAACAAATAATGATGACCAGAAAACAATAACAAAAAAAAAAAAAAAAAAAAAAAAAAAAAAAAAAAAAAAAAAAAAAAAAAAAAAAAAAAAAAAAAAAAAAAAAAAAAAAAAAAAAAAGCAAACATTGTGTAGGAGCCAGATCTTAGAACTTTGATAACGTTGCCACTATATCTGATGACTCCACACTCTGCATGGGTCCATCAGAGATTAAGGGTGACCTTCCCATATACCTGAAGCAAATCTCCCAGTTAAAACAAAAGCTGCAGAAAGCAAGGATAGGCAACTCCTCCCCATCTCCCCAGTCCCTGCAAGTAGCTCTTCAGAAGGAACTGATCTCATTTTTACAGCAATCCTTTCATGAGATTTTAATTACTGCTACATATTAATATTCTTTAACCAGCTATCTAGACAAGTGGGGGGGAGGGGGTAATACTGTAAGTCACAACTTTTTATGAGAAAAAGGAAATTGTTTTTGCTTGTAATTCTTTGGTTTTATAGAATTATTAACAGTCTGGGCTTGTATTTAGCAAATGCCCTTAAGTGTGCTGGATCTGTGAGCATGACAAACATCTCTCCCAGATTCGATAATAACATGGCATAAATGTGCTGCGTGGATGTTCCCCTGAGGCCCCAGCACAGCTCTGTCCTTGAGTATGTCACCAGCTAGATGTGCAGGGAGGATGGCAAACCTCACATGGTGACTGTAGTCCCTGCCTGAGCTCCGAGAGGAAGTCAAAGGAAAAGAAAGAAGCTGGAGTAAACCGAGTCAGTACCTCTGAGTGGGAAGGGCCTTGCCCCTTTATTTCACCCTGACTCCAATGAAATTGAAGATTGTTTCTCCAGAAACACTGAGGAGGACACAAGCACATGAGGAGAAGCTCTGGAGCTTTCTGAGGTTCCAGGTTTCCCAGCTGCCAAATCTAGAGGGACCGTGTAGCCTAACCACTAGGGCCTAAAGATCAGTTCTGACCTCAGGGAGGTTCTGATCCTGTGGTTGTTCCATGAAATCCCTTACTAGGGCATGATGATATGTTCAGGGGTGAAAAACCAGCTCTGACCCCTCAGTCCTGCTCACTGTGACCTTCTGAACAGGATGAGGGCATCACTGAACCCCTGGATAATTTGGTCTTTTGAGCAGGTGCCTTGCTTGCTCAAGCTAGCCTCCAAGTATAGCCTTGAAGCCCATGCTCTGTCCCAGCCCTGCCTTGGCAGGGTCAGCAGGACATGTTTGTTTGGGAGTGTTTGATGGCTACCACATCTAGGCCCTTCTCAACCCTCTTGTCTCCTCTCCACTCAGTGTCTCTCTGAGATCTGTAAATCCCTACCAGGTGCCACACTCTGGGCTAGTGCTTAAGGTCCTGGGACAGTATAGGGAACCTGACTGTTTAACATCTCTGCTTACTCTGAAAACAAGTGGGTACAGCCTGGCCTGTGAGTTCCACTCTGGCTCTGGCCCAGGTCCCAGCCCTGCTAGTCCTGCTGTGAAGCTCCTGCAGTCTTCTACACGTTTAGGGTCAGCCAGGATGGCCTTTGAGACCCTAGGGTGGCCATAGCCTCCTCCTCAGCACCTTGAGAGCCTCATTCAGAAGATCTGCAAAGAAGCTTGTGCCTGAGGGTCAGGGCAGAAAAGGCTGGGACAGAAATCAGCAGGCCATGCCCTGAAATCCCAGAGAGTCTGACTAAGGAGCTGTGGGGGAGCTTTGGGCTACTCTGGGGGGTTGCCATGTCTTTGCAGTGAACAAAATACAACCAAATAAAGGAGAAAACTTTGCTGACCATAAATAAAAAGGTAGAACTTTGAATTGTGGTATTGTTTTGGGAATAGCAGCACAATAGCTCTGAGCCCACTCCAGCTGCCTGGAATTGCTGAATGCCCCAGGACTCTGACCATCTATGGGGTGGTTCTTGGTGGATGATCTCCTGGTCTTCCCCAAAGAGAGCAGTGCCTTCAGTAGAACATGTCCTTGCTCAGGGTTCTAGCCACATGAAAGGCTTTCTCCACATAAATGTGGAAAGCACAAGAACCCCCAAATGTTCCTACAGCATCTTGGAGCCAGGCTTGCCACCTGCAGTGCTCTGTTGCTGTGTCTGGGCTGCAGCAGGATTCCCAGGTCTGGTCCCTCACTCAGTTGTAACCCTGGCCACTGACTGATGCATTGCCCTTCCTGGAAGTCCACATCCTATCTTTCTACATATAGGTTTGGGGTTCAGCACCAGACAACATAGGGTTGTGAAAGGTGCCCCATAGGCTACCACTCCTACAGGCCACCACTCCCACAGGCCACCACTCCTACAGGCCTCTACTTCCTGTACACTAATCTATTCCAGACCTCTGAGGCTGCTGTTCCTTCATCCCAGGCCTAGGAAGGTCATGCATCACACATCAGAATGGTCTAGAACTTGCATGCTAGCCAGTGCTGCAGCCAGAGCAACAGCAAAATCTGCTTGACTTTGCAACAAATGAAAACTGTCAAATATTTTCAAATACAGTAGCAATTGGAGTCTTTCCATGGGGAGGCCTTTAAAACCTCCAGATACCTGTCTGGAGCAGGGTCATGCTCATACTTGCTGTACCTCACTATACCAAGGGGAGCTGGGCTGGCTCGCTGGCCTGGAATCCAGCAACAACCTCCCTCTCATCTGCGCTCTCTGCTAGAGCCCAGGGAAAGCTACTGTATCAAAGGCCCACTCCTTGGTGCTTCTGGATCTGTACTGTGACACAGGGTTGGGACCCTGCCTCTGAACCTCCATCCTCATCTCAGTCTGCCTTTACTGTGAGTTAGACCTATCTTCAGTCCTTTGGGGTTGAACTCCCTTTGGGTCATCTTCCTTTCACTTTTTCAGTTCTACCTCTCTGGGCAACTTCCACCCTAGATGTCTCTCTGGATCCAGTGAGTTCAATGACTCAGAAAATCCTCTAGGTAAGACCCATGTGACTCCTGCCATCAAAACATTGAGCCCTACTTAGTTTCAAGCTTAACCTGGCACACTCAGAAGGAAGAAGCCTTTCATAATTCCTTTCAGGGGAGATGAGGAAGGTTCACTTGTGAGTTTCTTATTCTAGTCCAAGCTAGATATATCAGTAAGTAAACTTAGTACTGGCAGAGGGAATAGAAGGTTTAAGTGTGTCTGCTCTGACTATGGGTACTGAACTGTAGCCTCCTGTTTTCAATAGACTTGTGTCTCTGGAGTCCTCAAAACCAACAGTGATGGTGTGAGGTGCACGTGCTAAGAAAACAGGCCAGAGAATGAAGCTGGGGACACTCACCCACTACCTGCCATCAACCCGCACCCGCATGCCACGTACCAGCCTACGGATCTCACGCTCGCACTCCTTCTTGATGCGGCTGATCTCCTCCTGATGGAGGTGGTACACACTCCTGATCTCCGCGGCCTTGATCTTGTCGGCCTGGATTACCATGGTCAGTGCCTCCTCCACCTGCTTCTTGGCCCCCTTAAGCTCAGAGATTTCTTGCTGCATTTTTACTTTCTCCACTTCGAATCCCTTCTTGGCCTCCTCCTTGGCTTCACACAGGAGCACGGTCTTGACCTTATCGGGGGCACCATCGCGCAGGGCATGGAGTAGTGCCTGTAGCCGCTGGTTCTCGTTGTCCTTGATCTTGATGACCCTCAGCAGCTCAGCCTCGTGCTGTCGCAGCAGCGTCTCCCGCACAGCCTGCAGCTCCTTCATCTTCTCTTCATGCAGCTTTGTCTTGAGCTCCGTGATCAGGACAGCGTTTTTGTGCTGCTCGTGCTCGCGGGCCTGCCTCAGCTCCTGGCTCTTCTCCCGTTCCACTCGGCTGACCTGGAAAACAACAGACCATGTGTTGCTGAGGCACTGGAAAACTGCATTTGCTGGAAACTGAATGCACATTTCACAAGGGTTTTTTTTTTTTTTTTTTTTTTCCCTTTTTTCTTTTTGAAGCTTGGGAGCTATCTTCTGTTTTGGAATTTCCCCTTAATGTGCCCATTAAAAGCTAAAATTAAGCCCAAGTGGTGGAGAGTGTGAATGTGCATTCATGGGTGATTTGCAGAAAAACTCAGAGGGTGGGGCATCACCAAACTGAACAGAAAGATTGTGGACACACATGGTCCACCAAAGTCTATTCTGCTGCCGAATCTAGGAATAGGTCACCCAGGGGTGGCAAAACTGTTTCCACACAAGGGTTTTTTTTTTTTTTTTTTTTTTTCCCTTTTTTCTTTTTGAAGCTTGGGAGCTATCTTCTGTTTTGGAATTTCCCCTTAATGTGCCCATTAAAAGCTAAAATTAAGCCCAAGTGGTGGAGAGTGTGAATGTGCATTCATGGGTGATTTGCAGAAAAACTCAGAGGGTGGGGCATCACCAAACTGAACAGAAAGATTGTGGACACACATGGTCCACCAAAGTCTATTCTGCTGCCGAATCTAGGAATAGGTCACCCAGGGGTGGCAAAACTGTTTCCACTCAGATGAATTCGCCAGGAGAAAGTAGGTGCCTTCTCCCTGTGTTCAGCTTGCCCCATGGAGAGCAAGGAGGGCTAGCTTTTGCCCTATAGTCTCCTTAGCTTCTCTACTATTTTCCTCACTCAAAAAATGGGGATGTTGCATTTACATTCTATGACAGTCTATGACACTCATGGCAAATGGGGAAATAAATCTAAGCAGAGCAGTTAAGCTGTATCTACACAATATTGAAACTCCAGGTTTTTTAAAACTCTGAAAAATAATTTTTTGAGAGGTTTTTGCTACATGCTGTGTGTGCTCGCTAGAAAGACAGAGAGACAGAGATAGAGAACGAGAAATCAACCCCCAGGGGGGATGGCCATGCCGCAATCCCTTCTCCTCTATTCTCCTCTCGGGATCTTGGGCACGCATGCATGCACACGCACCTGGTGTGAGTTTAAGCCACTGGGTCTGGGACTCGAACCGTGGTCAACTACATGGGAGTTCAGCAACATAGCCATTACGCTAACTGCTGGTCCCAGAAACACTGAAATTTTCGACCTGATGTTTTGTTTTCATCTAAATGCTTAAACCTTTGTCTAAATCATGACATCACTCACAGTAGGTGCTTGAAATCTGCCTATTGAATGAAAGAGTAGCTGAAGTCCAGCTCTTTCTAGAGTCTACCCCATAACTAGAAAAGCAAGAAAACACTCACCACACTCTCATTGAACTCACACCTTCACGACCTTTGCCTGTTACCTGATGTTGTGGGGCTCTGGTCCCCCATCCTTCTGGGCAGTTAAGCTCATATGGCTCCATGGCCTTGGGGCCATAGTCTTCTTTGCAGTATGTGTCCTGGTGTTAGCATGAAACTGTTCTTATGCCTCAGTAGCTCTACACTTGCTTGTCACTCCCCCAATTCCCCACTACTAGCTACTCTTCTCCATCTCTTCCTGGCTCAACGTAGAAGTGCACACCCAGCCCTCTCTACCCATCTTGTTTTTCTATCTGTGCCACTTCCCAAGGCTCCAAGCTTATCCATATGCTACTGACTCCAAATTATCATCTCTGGAACTCCAGGGGACGGTCCACTTGGCAACTGTGAGGGTCAGGCCCTCTTCATCCTCTAGATGTGCCCTTGGCCCTCTCGGTGCTGAGAGTCCTGTGGAAGCTGCCCTGCCAGGGCCACTTGGTCCCTGGATCTTCTTGGGCTCAGGCAGTGGGTAGCCTTAGCAGGATATGTGAGAGTGGAGCTGCTCATAGCATCTCACTGCCAGACTAGTAAACTTTGTCCAAGCCACTGCTTCTGTTGGAAGGTGGCCTCTTCTGAGGCTCCAGCTCTTGTAACTGGATCCCTCACATACTCCCTACAGTCCTAGGATTTTTGTCAGCTTCCTGCCCTCACTGGTCCCAGGCGTTCCAGCCACCCACATGCACCCAACCATTTACAGGCGTAAATAACTCCTCGAGCCTACTTCTGTAAATAGTCCTTTTCTTAACCTCTCCCAGACATGCCTTGGGTGGCATCTGCTTTCTCTCAGGACCCTGAGAAATACAACTATCTAGTGGACATCTCACATTTAATCTGTCCAAACAGAACTCTTCACTGCCCTGCCCAACCTCCAAGGTCTCCCATTCCTAGTAAATGGTCCCTCATGGCTGGTGCCAATACTGGTTCTCTTCCTTCCCTTGTAACCCACCCCAAATCATCAGCAGATCTATCAACTTCACCTCCAAAGTGCACCCAAGGCTTTCTACCTCCTTGCTTCCCTATTCCAGGACTGTGGTATCTCCCTAACTCACTTTGCCCTTCTCTGGCTCCACAGCAATCCATTCTAACAAAAGAGATATCCTGAAGCATAAAAGTCATCAGTTCCTGCATTATCCTCTTTCACAACCTACTCTGAAGCATTTAGAATAAAAGCAGAGTGCACTCGGGGACTGGTAAAGAGGGCTTCACCCACATGATCTCGTGCTACCTCAGGAGCAGAGCCATTGCGGAAGATGAAGCCAGAATTTCAGCCCATACTCATGGTCCCTCTCACAGCCTAGCAATTTTTTTTAGAATTATTTAATTTTATTTATTTATTATTATTTTTAAAACTTTACCAGAGAGAGAGGGAAAGCTAAAAAGCAAGCCACCAGGTCCAGGACTCAAACCATGATTGGCCTTGTAGGAGTCCAGCTGCTCTTCCACCATGCCACCTGCTGGCCCCCAGTCTAGCAATTTTGAACTTGTCATTTTCCCCCTAAAGCTGTTCAAGCTCTGAGCTCATAAAACCTAGACCTCTCCCTGACTCACATGCCTCCTTGTTTCTTCTGCCCCAGCTATACCCACCCTCTTCTGTTTCTCCTCAGCTCATCCCCTCTTGGTCAGCAGCCTCTACAGATTCCCAGTGTCACCTCCTCCATGGCCTGACCCTGGCGTCCCCCACTGCTAGGGATACCATCCCCTCACCCTACCACAGGACCCCGATCCTGTTACTATTTTTACTTTCTTCACTTGTTTTTACATACTTCAATTATCACTCCCTGAAAGTGCCTTGTGTATTTATCTGTTTGTAGCTGTTGTCTTGTTGTCTCCCTTCCCTACCAGAGGCAAATTTTCTGAGATTGGCAGGGGGCGGGGTGCTTATCACCTTGTTTTTTGTTATTTCCCATCAAGACAGATATGTGATGTGTGACACTGACTTACTCAGCTGGTTACCCGGCTGGCAGTCCTGTTGACCTGTGGGGCTTAACCTTGAGATTCCCTCAGGACAGCTCAGACACTGCAACACATAGAGACATTCTAATCATCATTACTCTCTGAATCTTCCAGGAGGCCCGTGACAATTCCCCAACTGCACACAGGGCAAAGTAAGCAGGGACCCAGCTGTCTGGATTTCTGCCTGGATAACTGGGTTATTTCTGAAAGCCTAAAGCTAACAGATATTTATTCCTGTTTCCATTTAAGACAATCTTCTTTTCTGGTTTAAACAGAGGTTAAGATACCAAAAATGAAAGATTTTGATGGTGTTCCTAAATCATTTGGGGGTGGTGATTACTGAGTCCTTTTCTCCAAAGGCGAATCTACTTCAGTAGGATTCTAGAAAATACTCTGTGTGTAGGCGAGGGAAGGGAAGAAAGATGGTTGGGAAGGGAAACAGCTAGTTTCCCATTGTGAGTATAGCACAGAAGATCCCCCAGCTGAACACGGTAGAGCTAGAAGTGACACACATTTGTGTATACATAGTCTGACTTGCCTTTCCTCTTAACAGATAGCAATATTCACTTTAATGAAAACTCCTTGAATCAGCAGAGAATAGAAAAGTAATGTGTTATGTGTATTTTTTTGAAGATGAGAAGGAGAATAGGGGAGGAAAAAATATAAACAGAACAGGTTAAGGTGAGAAGGCATTTAATCCTGGCTTTATGTTGTTTGGAGTGATAGTGGAGACCACACTTGCCTCATGGTTACCCATTTAGTTCAGTGCCTGTGACTCTGTCATAGACAAAGGTCTCTGCCTGAATCAGTATTAGACATGTGTGAAAGTCCTGGACCAGGATCTTCCAACAAGCCAACAAGAAGCCTCTTCCCTTCTTGTGCATCAATAGGTTGTAGCAATCAGCTTTTGATAGAGCCCATGGCACAGCTGGGCTCCCATCTGCAAAGACAGCAATGGTTACTGGAAGCTGAACAGAGATTTGGGCAGGTGAACACAAGAGGAACACACGAGGTTCCTAGAAGACACTTTTGCACACTGGAGAATTGTTGGTCTGGTCTTGCTTATCCTGCACTTCTGAGCAAAATGTTGCTGAATATAAAGATGTGCTTCCCTTAGAATTCTCAGGAGGTTGGCTAAAAGGCAGCTCCATCAACTCACTGCTAAACTCCACATCTCTGGATCCCTACTCACCACTATCCTCCAGCAGTAAGCTTCTTTTTGAGGCTCTGTCCACAGAGTAGTCCAATGAACTCCTTTGCTCTTTACATGCCTGGGTTGAAACTCAGAACACTCTCAATTGGCCATGAAAACTTACAGATGGAAGGAAGGCAACACAGACCAGAGAAGTGCAAGCTTTGGTCACTTGGGGGAGGGAGCAAGGGGGTGGATTTTAGGCAACAGGGCAAAAACTCACAAAATACCACCCTCAGTAGATGGATCAAAGGCTCCTATCCCTAAATGAACAACAAAGAAAAATTAAATCAATTAATGTGGTCTAAACAGCTGATTTCAAGTAGATCCAGATGTCTCAGTTTTATTTTTTTTCTTGAACACGAAGCAGCTTTTGAATAATTTGTTAAAAAATATTACTCCACCAAAGAAACACTTGAGAGTTTCCCTGATATCCCACAAACATCTCCTCACAGAAGCCTGCAGTCTCCTGGGGCCCTATTAAGTCGAGGGTGTTGGCTGATGTGCAATAGTGCTGCCTTCTTAGAGCACAGAGTTGCCTTAGGCATCCTTACCAGGAGTCAGGGGAAGTACCAGCTGTTTGTACTATATGCCAGGCTTTTCCCTCAATATTTTTAACTTTCTAGCAGGCTTCTGGAGACCCTCAGCCATGGACCTGAGGCTTTCTTCTCTCAGGGCTGGGTGTTTGACTTTGGATGTAGCTTGGTTGCTTGATAGAAAAACAGGACAGATGCTTGATTCTTTCCTTTAATTATTCAGTTTTTAAGATAATGAATTGGTTTCTTGGCAACCTCAGATGGTAACCAATTAGTTGTTTCATTAGGAATGCATAGATTTAAACATATTTTATGGGTTTTAACTCATTACAAATCGTATCCTTGTTGAAGCTGAAAGTGTTCCATTTACGGCCAGTGGGAGCATCTTCAGGTGGGCTCTTGAATCCTCTTGACTACCCTGGTAGTCTCTAAAGCTCTCTAGTGTGTCAATATAGTTCAGGCTCATTTTGCTCATTTTCTGCTCCAAACTGTTCTCTAGTTGCTCTGATGTTTTTTAATGGTCCCTAACTAACTGCAGTTCCTACTTGAGGCTATGAATATGTTTTATGTGCTTGGGGGGCAGGGGTAACTTCCATTCATCATGTGCCTGGAGCTGCCAAGTTTTAATTTAATCATCACTGTCTCCTGGCTGGTATCAGACTCAGCTTCCTAGCACTACTGGCCAGAACACTAGCTCATTTCTAGAATGCTCACTGCTATGGTGTCCACCTCTCTTCTTCCATGGAGAATAAACAGCAATGGAATCTCCTCAAGCCTCCCTGGCAGTCTGCTGAATGGAGGATTGACTAAATGGAGAGGTGAAAAACTGGCTGGAAGACATGGTATGCCAAGATCAGATTCCTCCTGGGGCCAACTTTATGCTGTGAAGACCATGGCTGCTTCCCCATTTGAGGGTAAGTCTCCCATAATTTCATCACTCAGAAATAACTGCTATTGACATTCTCACTTGTAGGCTTTCTCTCTCTTTCTGTTTTTGTCTCTCTTTCTTTGTCTTCCCTAACCCCTAAAAAAAGTCTACTGTAAAGTTTTTGTGCTGACTGAGGGCAGGGCAGCTTTACTCAACCCGTGCCTGGGCGCTACTGAGATTTCCTGATGCTTGGCCAAGGGCTGATTAACTACTTTAGGACAAATGGTTTGTAACATGAAATACAGAGGAAAATAAAGTTATAGATTCCCAGTCCAATAGGACCCTGGTGAAAAAGACTATGAAGATGCATAATATATGCAGTCTAACTCTGACTGTCTTTATGACTCAGCTACAAAGCAGCTGCCTCTTTAGTCATCCCTGACATGCTCATGTCCTCCTTGCCCCAGTACCCACTCCCCAACCTGGGGAAGCAAGATTCCCTTCCTCAGAACTCAAAGACCTTCATTCCAAGCTCTACCTGGGCTAGTTGTTCTTCTCCCTGAGCCTAACGAGTAATGCCATGACAATAGCCTCCACAGAGTCCCAGAGTAAGAAAAATAGACAAAAAGTGCTTCTTGATTGTAATTTTACTGCACGTAACCATCAGTATTTATTATTACTGCTCAGCATATTTTCCCCTCTCTACCTTTTTCATACACCAAAAGGTTTGTTTCCCTTTTAGACTGAAAGCAGAGACTAAAGCTGATTCACCTTAGCAAGATATTCATAAATAAATGGAGGAGGAAGTAATAGAAGAAGGAAGGGAAGGAGGGAAAGAAAGAGGGAGGGAGGCAAAGAGTGAGGGAACAGGGAGGAAGGAAGGAAGGTCCTTCCCCAAACAATGGTGCTGAGTCAGCCCATGGTGGTGTGGCCCTGTCCAGCTGCAGGGTGTGTAACAGGAATGACCTGGGGAGAAACTGAGCCATAGGTCAAGATAGTTGGTCACAGACCAGGGGCAGAGGAAGGGAATCCAGACACAGCATCAGGATAGGCACTGGAGCATGGACGAGAGCAGGAGGTGGTAGATGCTGGCCAGGCCCTGAGGCCCATGCGTGGCCAAGGCAGCCTTTTCCAGAGGATGGATAACATCACAGCAAGCCCAGTCCAAATGGCTCCATCTATGCTTAGAAAGAAGGTTACCCACATTGACCGCCATTTGAACAATGATGGACACCACTGTGGTTTTTTTTTTTTTGCTATAGGGCACGTGTGCTTGCCAGAAAGACAGAGAGATAGAAAGCGAGAAATCACCCCCCAGGTGGGATGGCCATGCTGCAATCCCTTCTCCTCCATTCTCCTCTTGGGATCTTGGGTATGCATGCACACGTGCCCGGCATGAGTTTAAGCCGCCGGGTCCAGGACTCGAACCGCGGTCGACTACGTGGGAGTCCAGTGACATAGCCATTACGCTAACTGCTGGTCCCGTGTTGCCTTCCTTGACCAAGCTCAACTTCACAGCCCTATGAAGATAGATGATGAGATCCAATGACCAGGACAGACTGGCACAAAGCTGACATTGCTAAGAAAAGTGGCTACAACCCACCCACGGTCCTGATCAGAACACACCTGAGAATGAAAGGGGGTGTCAAGGAATCATGGTGCCAGACTCCAGAGCAGATAGGGTACTGAGTAGGCAAACTTGAAGGTATGTTGCCCTATTGATAAACTGCTACACAGAATTGAGGTGCAATAGATGGAAAGGTTCCAGCCAATGTTAATCATGAGAATATTAGGTAGCTGATTCGAATGTGTGTTTTAGGGCCAGTTGATGGGCTGGTTGGTAAGGTACTGGATCTAACAGCTGACTATGCAGTTTGAGTCCCAAACCCAGCAGCCTGAGAAACGCCAGGCACACGTGTGCATGTTCAAAGTCCACTGAGATTAACCACCATACCACCAGCTGGTCCCTCTCTGGAAAAATTAGAGAAGTAAAAAACAAAAAAGAGTGTTTTGAAAGTTGAGATTGTTTTGTTATTTTTTTTAATTGCAGAGAAAATGCATCTCTTCTGATAAGTGGCAAAACTACCTAGCAAAAAATAGCTCCAGGGATCAGCATAATGGCTATGTCGCTAGACTCCCATGTAGTCGACTGCAGTTCGAGTTCAGGACCCGGTGGCTTAAACTCATGCCGGGTGTGTGTGCATGCCCAAGATCCCGAGAAGAGAATGGAGGAGAAGGGACTGAGGCATGGCCATCCCTCCTGGGGGGTGATTTCTCGCTTTCTGTCTCTTTGTCTCTGTCTTTCTGGTGAGCGCATGCGCCCTATAGCAAAAAACCTCTCCCCCCACCAAAAAAAAAAAACTTTGCCTTAGGGGCAGGCTGCAGGTCCTAGAGTCAGACTACAGTGTTGGGACCCACCCTGGGCTGGAATGAGTGGGGTTCTGCTGCCAAGAGTTTTGTATCTCATCAAATGTGGAGCTTCTGGCATATTCAATTTATAACTAGAAACAGCCATATTCATTTACAATGTCTCAAAATGTTTATAGATCTCAAATGGGAATTAACAAGATTGTTGAGCCCTTAAGACAGCTTGAAGGTTTATAGAATTTTATATTACATGGATAAACAATCCTACTTCTTTGCTCACAAGTAACTTATAGCCAAGCTACTTTTCTACCAGAAACAATATTTTTCTCTATGGTCTTATTTCTCAGAAAATTATCTTCTAACAGTGAATGCTCTAGAATTTGGGGTAAAAATAAACTATTTAAAGACTAGTTCCTTTATATGAACAAATTGTGAAGTAGAACTCACATAACTGACCACATCTGCCATGTTTATGCGAATAATGCCATGAATTAGACAGAGGCAAAGGGAGAGAAAGTGAGAAATCACCCCTCAGGGCAGATGGCACCACCAAAATCCCTTGTCCTCCATTCTCCTCTCAGGATTTTGGACATGCATGTATGCATGCCTGGCATGTTTTCAAGCCTTCACATCTGGGACTCAAACTGTGCAATCAGTCATGTGAGATGCAGTCACTTTAACCTCCAAGCTATCTGTTGACTCTGGCAGTCTCTATTTTTTTATTAATTAATTAATTTTATTTTATTTTTTTAAAGAAATATATTTTGCTATTAAGGCATGTGTACTTACCAGAGAGACAGAGAGAGACAGATAGAAAGAAGGAAATCACCCACCAAGGGGTTTGGCCATGCCACAATCCTCTCTCCTCCATTCTCTTCCCAGGAATTTGGGCAGGCATGCACAGGTGCCCAACATGAGTTTCAAGCCGCCAGGTTTGGGACTTGAACTGCCATTAGCCACATGGGAGTCCAGTGCCTTAACCACCATGCCACCTGCTGGCCTGGAAGTCTCCACTTTAAACCAACAGCAATTTTTAGATGATTAGAAAATAGTGAAGAAAACCATAGGGTAAGCTCCAAAGGCCCAAAGGAGAGCAACTGAGCTGACACGTGACTGCCATCAAGACCTTATCTGGGTCCAATGGAGAGTTCCTTCAGTGGGAGGGAGCCCAGAGTGCTTCTCTGATCACCTTAATGTATGGCTCCAGTGGCCTCTAGTCATAACCGTCACTGGCCTGCCCCAGCCATGTCTTGGGAAGGTTTCAGAACTGTGTAGTGTGAATAGTGGTCAGTTTTACTTTGGACAGGTTAACTAACATTTGGCATCACAGGCACCTGTTTATAAAATTAGAGCAACACCAGCTAACACTTCGTGCACTAACTTACCCCTGCCCCGGTCAGGCTCACGGCTATCATTGGGTGCCATTTTCCCACATTCTGGCAAAATTTATGTTAACTAAATATTGGTTTAACAAACAAAAGAATTAATTTAATGAGAAATATCAAAAAACAAGAGGACCGGGCTTGGGCCAAGCAAAGGAAAGGAAGACTCCACAAAGTCACAGGACAAAGGGCATCACTCTGGGATGGAGTCAGTAATGCAGTCTACTACACAGATGTACATACAGGGCCACCTGACTTATTATAAATGTGAAATTGCAATGCAGTGAGGAAAGCTTTAAAAAAAAATGGCGCTAGGTCAATTTCACATCCACATGGTAAAGTTTCAACCCTTACAAACATCATACAAAAATATTCAATTCAAATATGTTCAATTCAAAAACATCAACTTGGATATCTATATATCATCAGTAATTAGGGATGAAAATGTTAAAATGTTTCATTTATAATGGTGTCAAAAAAAATCACAAATCTGTGAATATATATTAGGAAATATGCCCAAGACTTCTTTGCTGAAAACTATAAAGTGTTATTGAGAAAAATAAAAAATTTTAAATAAATGGAAGAATATATCATACTCATGGGTCCAAAGATTCAGTATTACAAATACATCAATTCTCTCCAAATTGATCTATAGATTCAATGTAATTCAATCTACAGAAACATTTTTATAAAAATGGAAATTGACCAACAGATTCTAAAGCTTACATGGAAATTTGAAGAATCAAGGCTAGAGCAATTCTTAAGAAAAAGAACAAGAGTATACAAACTACCAGATATCGAGTCTTGTTATAATGTAATTAGTCCAGTGTAATAACAGTACTAGTGTAAGGATAGACTGAGAGAAACAGAAAAGAGTCTAAAAATAGGCTATCAGTTAGCTACCGCTGACTAACAGAAGTTTTGCCACATTATGTTTAAGCAACATTCATTAATTATTTCTTGTGAAATAATTAGGCTGATCTAGGCTGGGCACAGGTGGTACCCACGTGGCTCTTTTCCTGAGACTAGCAGCTAATCTAGATGCATCCTCCTAATAGTGAAAAGAAGGTTAAAAGGGCAAGCAGAAAGAACAAGGGGACTAGGCTTGGGCCTGGCCCAGGACACTTCTGCATTGGCTAAAGGAAAACAAGACTGCAAAGTCACAGGACAAAGGGCATCACTCTGGGATGGAGCCAGTAATGCAGTCTACACAGATGTACGTATGGGGCCAACCGCTTTATTATAAATGTGAAATTGCAGTGCATTGAGCAAAGCCTTTTTAAAATAAATAAATGGTGCTAGATCAATTTCATACCCACATGGTAAAGTTTTGACCCCTACAAACATTATACACAAAATCAATTCTAGATGGAATTTGGATATAAATTTGAAAGGTAAAACAATGTAACTTCTAGAAGAAAAACATAGGAAAGTGTCTCCATGACTTTGTTCAAAGATTTTTCTTAACAGGAAACAACTTCAGGGGAAAATACTTCAAAGGCAACGCTGTGTTTCCCAAGTCTATGATAACAATGTTAGCAAACATTCTTCCTCAGTAAGATTTTAATGACTGTAATGTATAAATATACCCTGATTTCCTCAGTCATTTCTCTAAGCCAGGATGATTAGATTGCTACTGATTTTTCCAATTATTATTACCAGAGCTGAAGTCAACACCCTCGCATATAAATACTTGTGCACATCTCTGAATATTTTTTCATGAATACTATTCTAAATCAGAATCACAGTATTAAAAGCCTAGCTACATCTTTCACGTCTTCATACCTGTTGCCAAGTTGCCTGCAGAAAGATGTCCTACTTTACTCTCTTCCAGAAGCCTCCAAGTGTGCTCACTTCTCTACCCTGACCAACTACCCTGGGAATTAGCAGTTCATAGAAACAATTTGGTGCATACAACTTTGTTTTAATTCACATTTCTTTGACCAATATGTCTAATGCTTTCAGCCATTTGTATATTATCTGTCTCTTGAACTAAATTATAGAATTCTTGGAAAAAATTAAAATAAGAAAAATTTAATTCTCTAAAGTACATCAAGAACTGTTGTCAAGAATCAACTGGCCAAGAACTCAGCTGACAATTGCTTTCAGACGGTATATACAGTGTCTTGGTCACAAGGTAAGTGTATTTCTTACTATAAATCACGCTTTTAAGAAGTATAAAGGTGTGGACCAGTCAGTGACCTGGTGGTTAAAGTAGCTGAATTACACTTGGCCAACCACACCATTTAAATCCTAGACCGGTGACTTGAAAAACACACTGGGTGCATATGTGTGCCCAAAATCCTGAAAAGAGGGAAAAATAGAGGAAATGGGATTGTGTTGTGACCATGTCCCAGAGGGAGTGCTTTCTCACTTTTTCTCTATGTGCGTGCGTACAAGCACAACTGCCCTCTGGCAAAGGTTAAAAAAAAGAAAAAAAAAGTGAAGGTGACAAGGTTTCAAAACCCAGCAGTATGTGTACTCTCTAATGTAGAAATTGAAAATGTTTTTTTGTCTATTTTCTTACAAGGAGTGGGAAAAAATGGGAAACCCAAACAGGGCTGAAGGACAAGACAGGGAGCAGAGAATGAAGGGATTCTGACACTAGGCAGCAGGAGGCTAGGGAAGAATTCTACAGTATAAAGCTGGTGTCATAGGGGAGGCTGAGATGCCTGTCCTGTCCTGGGAGAGGCATGGCTGTGGACAATAAGGATAATTATCTCTGAATCTCCAAATTCTAATTATTTCCAAAGCTTTTCCTTATGAGAAATACTTTTCCACTCCTATACTCACAGAAACATTAAGGTATCTATGATAATATGCAAACAGTCCTCTAGGGAAAAGGCTAGAGACATTTTTCTTTTAAATTCAAGACACTATCATAAATCTCCGTGAAAATAGAGCCACTTGGGACTTTGTAACAAAAACATTGAAGAAAGGAACAAAATTGAAAATAATAATGAGCCAGAGAAAAGGATTGTTTCTTAATGCAAATAACATGAAAGAATAGAGACATGATGGAGAAACACAATTCAGGCAAAAAGCCAGACAACATGGCTTCCTACCTGGCTCCTCTCTGTGACTTTATCACTAACTGAGGGCTTCAAGGTTTAGTCCTAGGCCTTTTCTCTCCACCTACACCCTCTTCCAGGTAACGTTGCCTGCCACCTGGTGACTTCCAGACCCACACCTGAGGCCCTGTGCTCCTTGTGGAATATCTTATGCTCAAGTGCCACATGACAACCTCTACTTTGATGTCTAATGTGAGTCTCCAAAGTGACCAATCTGAAGCAGATCTCTTAATTTTCTCTCAGTACCCCAATTCTGATCCTCCCCTGACCCATCAGTTGTTCACACCAAACCCTTAGAGACATCCTGTATTCATCATCTGCCTTCATATCCTACATCCAGTCTATTAGCATGTCCCAGCATTTCTGCCCCATGTGCACCCACAGCTGCCATCCTTGGCCAGGGGACTGGGACCCCTGATCCAGTTAACCTCTCAACTGTCTCTCTGCTTCCCTTCCAACAGCAGCCAGGTGATATTTTTAAAATGCCAATATATTTTAAATATATAAATATATTTATAAGATATAATATATAAATCAGATCATATCCAGCTTTAAAGTCGTCCAGATGCTGCTCACCACACCTAGAACATGGTCCAAGCTCCCTGCTATGCACACTAGGATGCCCAACTGTCTGTATGCCCAGGGAGACTGGTTTTCCTTTTTGTCTCAGCATAGTTATTAATACTGCCCCTTTCCCTCTCTAAGGTCCAGATGATAACTTGTTAGTCCCCCATTCTACCCTATTCTGCACTGTGGCCTGACTTTCGCTGACCTCTCCAGCCACTTTCCCCCTGGAGCCATAGCCACCCTGGCCTTCCCTGATATTCCAGGCCAGCCAAGTTCATTCCCACATTCTTCTATACTACCTTGGGCTGAGATCTCGCATCCACTCTGGGATCTCCCCATCCTTGTAAGGTCTCAGTGATCCGGGCACTATCCACTGCAACTACAGACTTTGCCCTTCCCTTGCTTAGTTCTCTGTTTCCTGTTTGTTCCCCATCTTCTACATGCAGTTGCTCATAAACGTTTCCTGGATAGTCCCATGGCAGAGAGTTCTGGACTTCTAGCATGGAGCTCTCCCACCTTACGCAGGTCTCCCTCTCTGAGCCTACATCCTGTAGACTCACTGAGTGCTTCATAAAATGCAAGCTTACTGTTGGCTGTGTATTTTCTCTGCCACTTACAATGGTTCCTTGTCACAGTTTCAGAGGTTTTCGCAAGTCAGGCTTACAGCCTGTGGTAGCGCCTGCAGTGCAGGGCAGGGCAACAGCCAGGAGTGTAGGCAGCAGGGACTGCCCTGTGCCTGCTGCCCTCAAGTTCATGGTGAAAACCTGGTGACTTAAGTCTCCATAATAATTTTTACCTCTTCTGCTTCTAAAGTACCTGATGCTTCACTTTCTGGGAGGCAACTCTTGAGTTTTGTCAACAGGATTTCTATGAGAACCTTCCATTTTAGTTTTGCTCCCTGCTGAGCTGCCTTCCTTTCTTTAGATGAGTCTTCATTAGAGATAGTTGCTTCTCAATCTCTTGACGGCAGGGTCCTGGAGAAGAGTCTTATTTTTGTTTAAATTGTTTCATCCTTTACTGTCAAATCTCAATCCACTCAATTATTCTTTGTTGCTAAATTAACTGTTGGATTGAAATCTGAAATACTTAGCTTCTGGCCACTTTGTTTATTGGCTTCTTTCCATATTTCACAGAGACATTCTTTACCCTGGAAATTATAGGCTGAAAAATGAAACGTTGCCATTCAGAATTTTTTTATATGATCAGTTATGTAATTAGATTTTTGGCAAAAAATTTAGAACACCAATTTGTGAGGATAAACTCCATTTGTAAGGGCAAACATGGATCACAATTATCCCTGGAGCTGAGGAACAGCTTTGATCTTTGGTAAAATTTGTGAGTCCACAGCTTTCTGATCAACCTTGTACTGCTCAGAAATCTCATATTTCTCCTCTATGTTGAATATCTCACCTTCCTGGGTTTGGCCTTTTGCAGCTTCTTTTTCTTGAAGTAAGCATCAGTAAGGTGTTTGGGGATTTTTACTTTGCTAATACCAATTTTCATTGAGGTGATGAAGACAAATTCCTGGTGTGTTCCTCGCAGTGGAACACAGTAGTTCTTTGCAGTGGTTCTCAACTGAGAACCAGTGGTCTAGTTATAAGTAGCAAGCCACTGCTCAGCTGCTTCAGGAAAGCTACTCTCTTGCCTCTGTGGTGCCCAGTGGGAATGATCAGAATGGTCTCAGGAGTGATGCTAGCTCGCAGCTTTCTCATACGCTGACTGAAGGTTTTTTTTGCCATGGCTCAACAGCTTTCAAGGGACATCTTCAGTGGGATAATACCTAGGTATTTTGTGAAGTTCAACCACCCAGGTAAGAGTCTTTGTGAAGTTCAACCACCCAGGCAAGAACCTTCTCCTTTTTCTTTTCAATCTTGGATTTAGTGGCTGAGTATTTCCTCTTGTACGTGGCCTTCCTGGAATACATGGCAGATGGGGAGTATCTGCCAATGCCTCAGACTAGGACCGGGTTTCGGCTGCAATGGGGTTTCCCCTTCTTGGGCATTTTAGCCTTGGGTTCACCCTTTTTAACTTTGCCACTGGTGTCAGCCTTCTTGGCTTCAGGTTTCTTCTGTTTAGTATCCAGCTTCACAGCTTTTTCATCTGTCATCTTGTACAGAGTACCATTGCAGAATTTTGAAGTGCTACAAATTTCCCATAAACAAATGGGATCTTCCTCTAACACATACACACATATTGCACATTAGGCCAGGACCCAAACAGAGAAATAAAACAATCCCTCCCTCCCTTCCTCTGCCCCACACAGAGGCTGCAGTTTCAGTTGCTTAAATACAAACAGATTAAATTACCAAATGAGAGAATATCTTCATAAACTTGCAAACCATACAAACAACTGGCTCCATCTATCTGGAGCCAAGTTTTTGAATCTTTCAAAGGCTGTGAAGGCCCAGACCTTGCCAGAGGCACTAGTGGGCCCCCCAGGAGTTTCCTGCCTATGCCTGAGCTGGCCCGTGAGTCCCAGTGCTGCCCCAACAAGCCGGTAGACTATGGGAACTTTTTCTAAGTTCATAGTCAGTATCCAGGCTGGCTCAGGAGGGGGTCCTATCCCCTCTAGGTATGCTTGTAGGCTTATGTCTCAGGACATCTACCTGTTTCTCGCATGAAGTCTAGAACTAGGTTCTCCTCCATGAGGTACTTTAAAAACATCTGGAATCAGGTAAAAATCAGACAGTACAAATTCCACAGCTCTAGATCTAGTTAGACAAATTTGTCCTGTAGTTGTAGTGATACTAATTTTAGCACAAACAAAGACTTCTGAAGGGTTGAGAAGGTCTGATGTTGGTGACAGTAATTCTCTTATTCAGATTTTCTATCCCTACTTGGCCATGACTTAAGAAAATACTCTGCAGACCACTAGTCCACTGTTTGTGATAAGGATCTGGTCACTGTGGTGAGCAGACAGGGCTGTGAGAACCATACAGATTCTGGAATGTTTCTTTGGTCTTGTTTCTGACCACTACATGAAGCTACAGTCCTGGACAAGTCTTCTCAGGAAAGGCTGAGCAGTTAACCCAGATGTAAATCTTTCATTTATTGAATGGACTGTAGAGTAAAATGGGAACTTGCAAGTGAGAATTGGAAAACAGGAAGAGGTTATGGTATCACCAAACACCTCAATAGTGATGAGACTGTGTTGAAGGAAATTTCAGTCTTAGGCCACACAGAAGAATGGTGAGACCCAAAGTGACCTAGTCCTCTTGAAAGGTGTACAGTGACTCCATCCTTGAACTCAGGAATGGGGGAAGAGTAGGAAATAAGGAAGGACAACTATTCTACATGGTTCTAGTTCATTTATATTTGAATCTCAAATGACACCATTTGCCAAAATTGGGTGATGATAACTTGTTTATTTGCCTTATTACTGTCTATGAACACACACGCACACACACATACACACTCCTTCTGGGATGGGAGGGCTCAGGTCTGGCTTGGAGGGACCATTAGGAGCCAAGACATGGCTGGAAGGTTGGGGTTAAGAAGTAGGTGGTGTTAAAAAAAAAAAAAAAAAAAAAAAGGAGGGGGGGTTGGGGGAAACAGCAGGT
>NW_006159672.1:5836746-5837886 GCF_000334495.1 Tupaia belangeri chinensis | reverse complement strand
GCATTTGTACATACATGCCTAAGATCCCAAGGGGAGAATGGAGGAGAAGGGACTGTGGCATGACCAACATCTCTGGGGGGAGGGGGGTGATTTCTTGCTTTCTGTCTCTCTCTCTCTGTCTGTCTGGCAAGCACACGCACCCTATAGAGAAAAAACCTCTCAAAAGAAAAAAAAAAAAAAAGAAGTAGGTGGTGTCGGTACCAGCAGTTAGCATAATGGCTATGTCGCTGGACTCCTATGTAGTCGACAGCAGTTCGAGTCCCAGACCCGGCGGCTTAAACTCACGCTGGGCGCATGTGCGTGTTTGCCCAAGATCCCGAGAGGAGAATGGAGGAGAAGGGATTGCGGCGTGGCCATCCCCCCTGGGGGGTGATTTTTCGCTTTCTGTCTCTATGTCTCTCCCTGTCTGTCTGGCGAGCACACGCGCCCTATAGCGAAACCCTCTCCAAAAAAAAGGAAAAAGAAGTAGGTGGTGTTGGGGCTAGCAGATGGTATAGCGGTTACATCGTGGGATTCCCACATGGTTGACCATGGTTTGAGTCTCAGACCCAGTGGCTTGAAAATCATGCCAGGCACATGTACATGCATATGCCCAAGATCCTGGGAGGAGAACGGAGGACAAGGGACTGCAGTGACCACACCCCCAATGGGTGATTTCTCACTTTCCCTCTCACCGTCTCTCTCTCTCTCTCTCTCTCTCGTGCACGTGTGATCAAGTGCACATGCGCTACAGCAAAAAAACTCTACCAAACAACAACAAGAAGTAGGTAGTGGTGAGGGAGGGAGTAGGTTAATGAGGATCAGAGAAAGGCCTCAGATTTGATAGCCATGAGGCACCCTAGTGTCACTGGTTCTACTTATATCCCATTTGTTCTTTTTTATCTCCAGCCTTCCTGCTTCCTGATTAGCAAAAACTCCTGGAATTTGAGAAGACAATGAGAAATAATTATTTTCTACATCACTTGAAAGCTTCTTTAATATAGGAAATTCAGGCACACTCCTTTTCTCAGCTGTTCCAGAACTCTCCCTCCACCCCCACACTTTGCTTTGGCAAAGACATGGAAGGGCTGGAAGGAGGGAAGGAAGATGGCAGCTGGGAAGATGGGCTGGAGATGGCAGGCTGTGGTCGTCGGGGGGGGG
>NW_006159672.1:5818081-5836726 GCF_000334495.1 Tupaia belangeri chinensis | reverse complement strand
CAGCAGGACTAAAGTCAAGAGTCTCTGAGGCACAGCAAGATCTGAAAACCCCAGCCTAAAGGACTTTACCTAGAAAGAACCTACTGGCAGAGATTTTGGAGTTCTTTCCCCAGCTGCTATACTTGGATGTCTGCAGGAATGAGCAGTGCTGAGCTGCGGGGCTGGCACCCTGAATCACTGCTGCTGCTTCGAGACAGGCCCAGAGTAGCCAGTATCCTCCCACCAAAGCAAGCCTGGTGAAGATTCTATGCTGGTGTGGCTCCTGGAGCTGCTCTGTGTTCTGCTTGAGCCCTGAGGCAGTCATTATCAAACTGCAAATGCAGACGCACTCTGGTAAGGCAATTTCACTCACATGACTGTATTCTCTAAATACCCTTGCACATATGGTCTAAGACTTGCAGATTGGGCTGCTATATTAGCTGCAATTTGAAAACATTGATAGGCTATCTAGGTCAGGGACCAAAAATACAATGAATGAGGTCTGTGCCAGCTCCATTGTTCCATATGGAACTGCAAGATAATCTGTATTGAGCAAAAGGAAACTGCAGAACCGTGCGTATAGCATGCTGTTATTATGCTTTAAAAAGAGGCTCATAAGAGCATGTTCAAGAAACTAACATGAAAGCCTCTGAGAAGCTGGTCTGGGGACACAGAGCTCAGAAGAAAGGCTTATGCTCACTGTGCCCTTTCTTTAGTCCTTGTTGAATTTTATACCAAGAAGTTCTATCATCTCTACAAAAAAGAAAATAAATAAGCACCATATAAGTGACAAGAGTCCAGGTTTCAGCCTTCAGACACTAGCCCTGGGGCTCCTGCTGGAGTCTGAAGAGCTTCGCAGCTCTGGCCAGGCACTGGAACAGACCCAGGCCTGTTGATGAGTGAGGAGTGCATGCCCCCTCAGGATGGATACATTTAAATAAAACTACACATTAAATATGTGCAATGCCACAGTAATTAGGTATATAAAAATCTAGTACTATATTTGGTGATTTACATGATAATGTATTTCTTTGCATTAAAAAGATAATTATATTTTTACCCAATAAAGCAAAGGGTTCCATTATCAGCAAGTTCTAAATAAGTCATCTCTCCTTTTCTTTCATTTGAAAAATGGGTTTGAGGGGCAAACAGTGATTTCTAAGGCTTTGCCTTATGCCACATCCTATGGTGCCAAACAATCTCTCAATTTGGGGCAATTTCCCAACTTAGACTAGGTGATGTTTGCACCCTAGTCTATGTTCCAACCAGTCAGTGAGTCTGGGCCTGATTTTATAAATGGTTGGCACAGAGCAGGTGCTGGAAGAGCATTTGCTGAGATGGTTCTCAAAGGCCATGGGACCAGCCGTGTCACTGCCTTCTAGTGTCCTAAGAGTGAGACTTTCCTCCCTCCAAGCCTTGTCTTTGGAGTTTAATGAGTATTTCCTCCTTAATACCACCAGACCTGTGGTGGGTTTTGTCTCATTTTACAGAGGAGGAAATTTAAGCAGGGAGATAAGTAACTAGGGCAGAAGCCAGTAAGCTATTTATGTAGAGTCAGACAGTAAATATTTCAGGCTTTGAGGGTCTACTCTGTAGACAATCTGCAGATAATTAGGCATGGCTGTGTTCTAATACAACTATTTATGGACATTGAGATCTGAATTTCATATAAGTGATATGTAACATGAGATATTTCTCTTGATATAATCAGAAGGTTAAGTTTATAGAAGGTTAGGTAAGTTGGACATTAATCCTACTCCTCTCCACCAGTAGATCAAAGGGCCTCCCTGAAAGATACCTTCCGGACAAGAAGGACAGGAAGAAGAGAATTTCAGCCCAGGGCATGGAAAGCCACTAATCCATAACTCTGGGACTTCCAACCTTCCAGGAGAGATTTTCCACCCTCTTAGAGAGTGATGCCACTTTCCAAATGATTTCTTCTTGTCCTCCCTTCCCATGAGCACATGCACATTTCCAAAGGACTCCTGAGGTAGGGTAGAAGGAGAGGGCAAAAGTCATGCCAGAGATGGAAGGAAGTTTGGGTCAGTGGGACAGCCTACCCCAGGACTTATGCTGATGTAAAGTGAGCCTGTCTTCTCATTAGCTCCTTATCCTCCACCCTATAGGCCTACCCTCGGCCAGCACAAGCTCAGCCTCCTCTATGGGCTTGAAGAACCCAAATGTCATTATGGGCCTGTCCATCTAGAATCTGTTAGATTCTGGGTGCTACCAACATTATTGGGCTTGCTCCAGCATCTCCAAATTTGCTTACAAACACTGTTCCCTGTACTAGGAAGCTCTAAGTCAATAGCCCACCTTTTTCTTTCATTCACAAAGAGGAAACATGTTGGTCCATTCTCTTTTAGTTAAATTCCATTGTGAACACTTTAGAGAAGTCAGTATAATTTCCAGGAATTTGACAAGGCTTCCTCAAGGTCCAGTGACATACACATGTACAGCAGACTAGGCCCACACAACAGGAGTACACTTTATCCACAGGTCTGGGGCCATCATCATGGCATCTCTGTTCATGGGACCCTCAAATCTGCCCCCACCCCCAACCACCAGCTGCTCTCTTCCCAGAGCAATCTGTCTTGAGCCGCCTTGACCAGGCAGGTAGGCACTTCTTCAGAGACCTGGTTACTTCCTCTCTAGACAGGGCCTCCAGGACCCAGGGGAAGGCAAAGACAGGGGGAAAGGGACATTGGGGGACAGGAGTGTAGGGGGGCGCCCACCTTGCTTTTCTCCTGCTGCAGCTCTATCTGGATGTCCGTGAGCTTGGCTCGCAGCTCCTCGTTGGCCGCCTGTAGTGCAGCAAGAGCCTCCGCCTTGTCCCCCTTGGCTCTGCTGCTCGAGCCTTTCTTTGACATGGTGAGGCTGGATGGCCAGAGGGGATGCCCCAGGGGCAGGTGCTCCGTCTGGGCTGGTGTGTCCACGCCAAGCTCCCAGCAGTATCGCCTCAGCTGTTGCTCCACTACATTTTCTCACTCACCTGGAGGGGAAAGCACACCTTGGGTGAGCTGGTTGTGCTTGGCAAGTCACTGGCAGCAGTGATCAGCTCCTGCTGGAGTTCAACCTGAAGCTCAAGGGCTCATGTGCTGGAGCAGAGGCACGCAGAGCTCTCATCTGCCTTTGTCCCAGTGCTGAGGATGCTGCCCTGACTACATCCACTGGGAACCAAGCCCAGTCCATAGAGGCCATCTGACTTCTGTACAGTTTTCCCTAATGGACATGATATGTAAGAATACATCTCCATGCTTAGCACACAACAAGCTCTCAATATATGTTTATTCTTTGCTCCACTTTGAAACAGGAGGGGCACCCAACTTTAAACCCAGGATTTCCCACATGGCTGTGAGGAAACATGACGGTATCAACCACAAGCTTTTCAGACAGCAGAGTGGGAGTCCATGACCCTGAGCTCCTCCATAGGAACTCATAAGCCACCCAGGAAATATCCAAAAGAATTTAAAGCAGGGTCTAAAGAGATAGATGTACACCTATGTACAAAAGCATTATTTGTAATAGCCAAGAGGTGGGAGAAACCCACCTTCTGTCCGTTGACAGAAGAATGAAGAAATAAAATGTAACATAGCCATATAATAGAATATGATTCAGCTTTAAAAAGGAAGGAAATTCAGACATTGCCACACAAGGATGAGCCTAAGGACATTATGCTAAATGAAGCTACTTGCCAAAAGATAAATGTTGTATGATTCCACTTATATGAGGTCCCTAGAGGAATCAAACTCATAGAGACCAGAGGCTGGGTGGAGGAAACATGGAGCTGTTCAATCTGAACAGTTTGTTTTACAAGATGAATGATTTCTAAAAATCTCTTGCCCAACAACATAAATATAACAGAATTGTACTTCTAAAAATAGTCTAGATGGTACATTGTCTGCTATGCTTACTAATTTAAAAATTCTCCAGGAATGGCGTGCACCTTACAACCTTCAATATGTGGATTTGGGGGACCAGCAGTTAGAGTAATGGCTATGTCACTGGACTCCCACTTAGTCGCCCATGGTTCGAGTCCTGGACCTGGTGGCTTAAACTCACATCGGGCGCGTGTGCGTGCGTGCCCAAGATCCCGAGAGGAGAATGGAGGAGAAGGGATTGCGGCATGACCATCCCCCCGGGGGGGTGATTTCTCGCTTTCTGTCTCTGTCTCTCTCTGTCTGTCTGGCGAGTGCACGCGCCCTGTAGCAAAAACCTCTCAAAAAAAAAAAAAAAAAAAAAGAAAAAAGAAATAAATGACAACTTTATAAAAATTAAAAAAAAAAAAGAGATCAGTGAAATATGTGAATTTGGGAATTTGGTTGGAGGGAGGGTATGGAATAGAGCAACACAAACATTCAGTCCATAACACTATCCAAATAAAAACGCAATGAACCAAGTGATTTTTAGATATACTCAGACTTACGTGCTTAATTGGACCCATTTTAGAGTCATCTATTGCATTCAATATCTGATTTGATATCCAAAAAAGGAACTTTAGCTCAACTTTTTAGGCATGTTTTCTGGCATGAAATAAGAGATGCCATTTCTGAAAAAGACAAAAAACAAACAAACAAACAAAACAATGATAGTTGTTATGGGTGGAATGTGTCCCCCAAAATTCATGTTTTGAAGTTCCAATCCCCAGAACCTTAAAATGTGGCCTTATTTACAAACAGGGTCCCTGCAGATGTATTAATATTAGTTGAGATCAAACAAAATTAGGTGGGCTTCTAATTCAATAAGACTGTGTCCTTTAAAAAAGGGGCAGATTTGGATGCAGAGACAGACATATACAGAGGGAGAATGCTAAGTGAAGCCCAGAGTGATGAGCTGCAATCAAAGGGCCTGCCAGTGACAGGACACATCCTCCCCTAGTTCCTTCAGATGGAGCACAGTACCCTGATCTCAAATTCTGGCCTCTCTCACCATGAGAAAATGAATTTCTGTTGTCTAAACTGCCACTCAATTTGTGGTACTTTGTTACAGCAGCCCTAGGAAACTAATAAAGGGAAAGTCAGGAACAAAGTCATGACATGATAAGAAAGGACTGAAATGAAAAGATGTTGGTACCCACTGAGAAACCCTTAGGCTAAGGCCCTTCTTCAGACAAAAACCGTACTGAAAAATGGGCAGAAGCATTATTTCCTTGCAACTATGAGCATTAATTTGAGCCATTGCTTTTCTTCCCGCTCAACTTCCATCTCCTTGTCTCTGAGACAAGAGTGAGGCCAGTGTGGAGGGTCTGAGTGACAAGTTTTGATGGGGAAGGAATGTGTGAAAGGAAGAATTATTCCAAGAGGACCTGGGCAGCCAGGAGCAGGGCTTAAAGAGAAGCAGCCAGGCTTGTAAGGTGGATGAAGTAGATGGGGTCAGGGGAATCCAGAGCCCTGGAAATGGAGGGAGTGGAGTGGACATGCCCTCAGGCTTGTGGGGCATTGCTGAGTGTGAAAAGCTTTAGACCCCAGCACTGGTCAGAGGCATTAATGGGTCCTAACTCTGCTTGTGGCAGAGGCTGGGGCCATAGGCACCATCTAAGTAGCCCTCAAAGCCTCCCACAGACCGCTCCCCAGGGAGGTAAAACAGGCACTATGACCACCTCTCAGGACCACCACAAGGCACCTCAGGTATGGGAAGCCCCCACGCCTCAGCACCCTGAGCTAAGGTCTGGTCTGACCTTGCTGAGGCAGTATAATTAATTCTGGGACCAAGTAAGAGGCTGGATAGGTTATATGCAAGGTTATTTAAGGAACTGAGATCATGTAGTGTGAAGAAAAAGGTTCAGTGTGTCAAGATTGTTGGCATTCTATTAATGACCAGAAGACAGGATGGATTTATGGAAGAGGCAAAAACTCACTCTGAGTGAGCCAGAGGCATAAATCAGACCAGGGCGTAAGATGTTAGGGGCAGGTCTCAGCACAATACAAGGAGCTGTCCATAAACCTAGCAGATGAAGGAATCAAGTGACGGCTTCACTGAAAGGGCTGGATCTATCTGCTCATCCCCATCAAGATCAGAGATAGGTCAGGGGGAGAGGTGAGGGAGGTCTCAGGACTTTGGTACTCAGCAAGGCCCAGACTTTTTTCTTGGTACAGCCTATGTGTCCCATCTGACTGGATCTACGATAGAGAATGCAAAGCCAGGAGCAGCTGGGATAGGTGTGGATAAGCAAATCACATCTTTGAACATGACTGAGAGTCATCCTAGCAGGACCCTCAGGGTCAAGAGCCAGCACTGGCCACTTCCTTAGGCCCAAGGCCTGTTGGTCACTCCATTACTAGGGCCAGTGTTCTTAGCTACCTTGAGGATCTTCCCAGGTCAAGTCAACCCTAAACCTAAAACCTCCAGCTAGGCCCTTCCTACAGACTATAAGATCTTCAAGGTGCCAGGAGGAGCCCAGACTGGAGGCCATCAAGGGGCTTGCCCGTTTAGGGTCAGCTGGGCTTGGGCCTCTGCTATCCCTCCTGGGCCTACCTCAGCATCTCTGAGTAGACCACAAGAGCTATGCCTTAGTACCAGGAAGTTGAAGGTCAGTCTTTTTCCATTATTATTATAAAGTAGTCATACAGGGTCCATTCTATTGGGTTATCAGAAAAGTCATGATGCATTTTTGCATAGAAAAACAGAAAAATACATCATTACTTTTCCGACAACTCAATATCTTTGATCAATTTGGTTTCAAATAGTTCAGTGGATCATTAGAGATGATGCTATTCAACAAAGCATCTGGATGCAGTAGGTTGCAAAATAACATCCATTTCCTGGGAGGAGAAAGACTGATTAGAGTAAAAAAGGATTTCTCTAGCTGCTCCTCTCTCCCAGTTGCACCTCTTCTCCAGCTGCTTCTTTCTTCCAGCTGCTCCTCTCTCTGACCTGCTCTTCTCTCCTAGCTGCTCATTTCCTAGCTGTTCTGCTCTCCCAGCTGTTTGCTCCCTAGATGCTCTTCTCTACCAGCTGCTCCTCTCTCTCTCCGCTGCTCCTCTTCCCCAGTTGCTTCTTCCCCAGTTGTTCCTCTCCTCAGCTGTTCCTCTCTTCTAGCTGCTCTTTATCCAGCTGCTCCTCTCTCCAAGCTGCTCCCCTCTCCTGGGTCCACTGGGCTTTTCTGAGGTCTTCTCATTTCTGTGGCCTTGGGTAAAGGCCTCCTCCCATCTCTTTGTAGCCAGCTCTTCCAAGCAGAGACAGAAATCACCATTTTCCCATCTATCCTTTATAATTTTGTTTTGTTTCTGTCCCCTATCACAAAGCAGTGAAAGCAACCAGCAGAACAAAAGAGAGCAAACCAGCAGAACAAAAGAGGGCAAGCCAGCAGAACACACATAAAAACTTCCAGTTTCTATGGATGACAAGAGCTGGGACTCCAGCTACCAATGCCTGTCTGCAGCACAGTAAGACCTCAGGGTACACAGAAACAACCCTCAGGGTCATGTCCCAGAGACCCATTTTCCTCTCCCATTGAACACAGATCATCTCATTGGGCCTACTTCTATGTCCAGTATTTCTAGTCTTCTATTTGTCTGCCCACAAGAAAGGGAGAGACATGAATGTCAATTGCGCAGATTTGGTTAAGACTGAGTCATGTGCTTATGGGTTCAGAGTCTAGCTGAGGCGGCAGAACAAGTGATGACCTGACAGGGTAAGGGCAGATTGCCAGGAAGCCACACTGGGGCATCTAGCAGGCTTCCCAGAGTCTTTGGGCAGTGTCTGGGTGCAAACGGGAGAAAGCCTTAGAAAAAAATGGGAAAGGAGGATGGAAGCGAAGGGAACAGCATCTCAGCCCAGCAGTGAGAAAGAACAGAGTATCTAGAAGTTGAAAAGAGCAAGTTTCTGCTAAAGTGCTAACTGGAGTGAGAAATAGGGCATTCACCAGATCTCATCCTCAAGAGCCTGCTTGTCAGTTTGTCAATGTGCCTGGCCTCCATCTGAAAGAGAAGAGGGAGCCTCTAAAGGAGTTTAGATACCAGGTTTAACCATGGGTAGATTTCAGTTCATCAAGTGTGAGGAAGGCACTGCAGGGGGCAGACTATAGACAGGCAGTAGAGTTAAGAGGCCACCCAGACACTGAGGGACCTAGCCAATGGGCCAAAGGCCATGCTGGGCTATATCCCATGGGCACCTTCTAGAGGCATTTACAAAGGAGAAAACACTCTTGGAATCCAGTATTTACTGCTTCTTTCTCCTTTCCAGCTCAGTTTCTGGGTTTTTATAATATACAACTAGGGCAAGGCTAGAGAAATAAGGGACAGAGGTTGAGGCAGGAGGTGGGCACAAAGGCCCAAGAGTTAGCCACAAATTAGAAGTAAAAACTGCGTGGAAAGGAAAGAGGAGAAGAAGAAGAGAGAGGGCTCATGGGCTTGGTTTTGATGTGAAGAGTAAATATGAGAGAGCAGGGCTTCTCATAGATAATGGATAGTAAAAATGAGAGCAATAGAGTTGTAGCGTATGAACTATAATACTGAAAACCACATGTTGACTGATCCAAATCCCAGCCTGCTTGGCCTGGAAAACACTGGGCATATGTACATGTGCCCAAGACCATGATGAGTTGGAGGACTAGGGGAAGAGGATGTGGCATGACAAGACCCTGTCAAGGGTGCATTCTCTCTTGCTCTGCTTATGCATGCTCATGCATTGTCTATCATGAACAAAAAATAACTTAATTTTTAAAATGGGGAGGGCCAGCACATGGCCTTGTGTTTAAGGTGGCTGGATCCTACATGGCCAACCATGCAGTTTGAGTTCTGAATCCAGCAGCTTGAAAAACACGCCTGTGCGTACACATGTCCAAAATCCCAAAAGGATAGATAGAGAAGATATTGCAGTGTGACCCCATGGAAGGCATTTTCTCTGTCTCTCTCTGGCAAGTGCACGTATCCTTTGGCAAACATTTCTTTAAAAAGGAGGTGAGAGAGAATTTAAAGATATTTTGTTATATGGTAGTCCCTTCTTATCTGCATGATATATCTTCCAATGGATACCTAAAACTGTGAATAGTACTAAATTCTATACTATAATTTTTCCTTTACATACCTATGATACAGTTTAATTTACTAATTAGTCAAAGGCCTAGTCTGGTGGTGCAGTTGGTAATAAACTGAACTACACTGTTGGAAGCCACATGGCTGACCTCAAATTTGGATACCCTGGTCCAGTAGAAAACATGTCGGGGGACCGACAGTTAGCGTAATGACTATGTCGCTAGACTCCCATGTAGTCGACTGCGGTTCGAGTCCCAGACCCGGCAGCTTAAACTCACACCGGGCGCATGTTCGTGTGTGCCCAAGATCCAGAGAGGAGAATGGAGGAGAAGGGATTGCAGCGTGGCCATCCACTCAGAGAGTGATTTCTCACTTTCTGTCTCTCTATCTTTCTCTGTCTGTCTGGCGAGCGCACGCACCCTGTAGCAAAAACCTCTCCAAAAAAGAAAAAAGAAAAGAAAACATGTCGGGCATGTGCTGGCATGCCCAGAATCCTGACGAGCTGGAGGGCTGGGGAAGAGGGATCACAGTGTGATGAGACCCTGACTAGGGTTCTTCTCTCTTCCTCTCTGTCCTCCCTTTCCCTGTCTCTCTCATGTGCACACATGTGCTATCATGAATAAAAATTTTAAAAATAGTAATAAAACTAAAAAATAGAATAAATGGGGCACAGTAAGAGATTAGCAACAGTAAATAATAATAAAATAGAACAATTACAGCAATATTCCAGCATCACTACTCTTGGGCTCTGAGACCATTAAAATAAAGGTTACTTGAACACAAGCACCACAATACTGTGCCAGATCTGATAACTGACATGGCTACCAAATAGCTAATGGTTGGGTAGTATATATAGCATTGGATACATTAGAAAAGGAATGATTCATGTCCTGAGCAGGATGGAGTAGGATAGTCCAAGATTTCATTATGCTACTCAGAATAACAACTTAAAACTTATGAACTGCTATTTTTGTTATTAAAAAGGGTCTTATTTTGTCATCCAGTTTAATACTAGTTAGTAAATTAGTACCTCAGCCTCTCTGAGTTGCTAAGATTACAGGCACATGCTACCACACCTGATACTATAAACCATTAATTTCTGGAATTTTCTATTTAATATTAACATTATGATTGACTTCAGATAACTGAAACTGCAGAAAGTGAAACCATAGTTAAGGAGGGGACAACTGCATATCAATCATGAACTACTTTATGGAGAGATACCAGTAGATATTTGAACTACTTTTAATGATTTAATGATTCAACCATTCAGGGTTTTTTTGTTTTGTTTTGTTTTGTTTTGTTTTGTTTTTGTTTTTGTTTTTGTTTTTGTTTTGAGGTGGGGAGGAGAGGTTTTTGCTATAAGGCACATGTGCTCACCAGAAAGACAGAGAGACAGAAAGTGAGAAATCATCCCCCAGGGGCATGGTCATGCCGCGATCCCTTCTTTCATGATCTTGGGCATGCACACACATGCACCCAGCGTGAGTTTAAACCACCAGGTCCGGGACTTGAACCGTAGTCAGCTACGTGAGAGTCCAGCGACATAGCCATTACGCCTGGTCCCAATGATTCAACCATTCAAAGGCCTACAGGTGTAAGCTCTGCTGATACTTGTCTCTCTCTCTTTCCCCTTTTCATGGTTCCTGGAAAGGTGAAAATCCAGGGATATGACAAACACACTGGGGGAAGGGCAGGGTCATGTCCAATACATTTTGGGTATATATTTTGTATCATCACAGGCAATTGTTTTGGTAAATTTTCTACCCTACATAAGGGCCTTCTCTGGCTGGCTTGCAATAACATTTTCTACTTTCCTTCAAATCTCCATAGATGCCTCCACAAGTCTCAAAGGACCTCTGTTCTTAAAGCCTAAGACACATGGCTTAGGATTTTGTTAGAGCATCTTGTTTCCAGGTGCTAAACTTTGTTCCACTTATTGCCTTCTCTAAACCACAGTCAGTGTATTTTGTAAAATGCTTACCAACAACTACAGAAATTTGCTCCTATCAGGTTGTCATTAGGATCTTGGAATTTGCAGAAAATGAAAATAAACTGTGACCAACAAGATAGTTGTCTTCCACCACGATTTTACTCTTTTAAAATAGATGAAGCAGTTTTTGAAAAAGAACCCATATCAAAGAGTCCTAGTTGCTAAAATATTGTGATCAATACCTAGGCTCATTGCATGAGCTGATTTCTGATAAATCCATTGTTTTGTAGCATTTAATAGTTAATTTTTAGATGGATACAGATGATATCAAGTGTTAGATTTCCATTTTCGAAGAGGGAAAGTGTAGAAGGATAAAAGGCTTGTCCATACTGCAGAAAAAGCACTCTCCCCAACTCTCAGTTTCTGCCTCTGCTCATCAAAAGCTCACAGGGGGCCTAGAGACATTGCCAAGATTAGGGTGAACTCACACTCTGTTCTACTGATTGATTACCTTAAGGTAATGTCACACTTCAATACATCCTGAGCCACTACCATGGCAGACATTGGTCTCACCCACTAGTAAACCTCTAAGCCCTGCCATTGCTCAGATATTAACCATAAAGTCTCTGGCTTTCCCTGAAGGTGAGAGACAACGGTAGGACATTCTCTCTGATGACCACTTCCATGCTCAGCTTGGATTCTCTGACTCCCACTGTGCTGTTTGCTCTGTCTGGACATACTCATACCTTTATACCCACAGACTCAACTCAGACAACGGATCCCTGTTTTAAGGGCAGGCTTAGAACCCCTATCTTCTCCTGTGCCCTTGATCCCCTGGGATCCCCTGGAGGCTGAGGTGGACTCCACCTTGGCATAGGCCACACTGCATTGAGACTTTTCAATAAAGCAATGCATCTTCAGCCCTAGCCTGGTGTCTCCCTAAAGGCAGAGTTAATATTTTTCTCTGACACCAATTCAGAAATTAATACAATAATGGGACCAGCAGTTAGCGTAATGGCTATGTAGCTGGACTCCCATGTAGTCAACCACGGTTCGAGTCCCAGACCCAGTGGCTTAAACTCACACTGGACGCGTGTGCGTGCGTGTCCAAGATCCCGAGAGGAGAATGGAGGAGAAGGGATTGCAGCATGGCCACCCCCCGGGGGGTGATTTCTCGCTGTCTCTCTGTCTCTGTCTGGCGAGCGCACGTGCCCTATAGCAAAAACCTCTCCCAAAAAAAAGAAAAGAAAAGGAAATTAATATAATAATATATTGAGTTTGTTGTTTTTGGAAATGAGAGGGAACAGGGTAAATTTCCCCAGAGCCAGCTAAGAAGCACAGTGGGTTTGCCTTGCCTATGTCACAGGCTGGGATCTCCAGTAGGCTCTTCCTTCCCACAAGGAACATTTGATGGGATTATTACTTGCAGAGAAAGAATGGGGATTTCCATGTCATGCCTTAGACTAAATGACATCAGAGCAGGTGGGACACTTTATGCCTTGACTACAGCTTTGGTAAATGGAAGCTCCACATTTTCCCATGATGACATTGCTGACACTGGAAGGAGGCTAGCTCATACAAATGCTCAGAAGTGGCCTGAGTGTGTGCTCTAAGTATGCTCCAGATGTTCCTGTTCCATCTGACTTACTCGTCTGCATCCCATGACTTTGCCCCTGCCCACCCACCTCCAAGGAAGAACCAGCTACACTGAGATTGAGCCAATCTCAGTGAGTCAATCTCAGTGCTGTTGTGTAAGACTGCACTTATCAACATGCCTTCCCACACTTTCCTATCACTGTGGGAGACAGGACAGACTAAAGGAGAGATGCAGAGAGGACCTGGGAATGGCAAGGTCTCCGCTGGTGTATCAGCCAAGAAACAGCTACCTTGGGTATGCCAGAGGCCACAGTGACATGGAGACCTGTGCTAAGGACTCTAAGTCCCAAGAGGCAAATACTGCATTGCTGCATGAGCTGCAGTGTTCCTTGTCCAAGAATACCTGCAATTAGCCAACTAGGGTGGAGTACAGGCCTAAGGAGGGTCTACACTGGAGTCACTTGAGAAGAAAGGATATTGTGGGGACATGCACTAGACAGAGCTGCACCAGCCCCACTATGATAGGTCACAGGAGGTTTGTAGCCAGAGCTGTCCCTTCTCACAGGAACTACAGACAGCACTATTTGAACTATAGATGCAGAAAAGCCTCTCAAGACTCAAAGTATTCTGTCCTCTAGCTACCCCATCAACTAAGTTCAAGGCTACAAATGCTGGTGTGGAGGAAAGCTGAGGGTGATGGAGGTCCCCATAGAGAAGCTCAGTGAGACAGGGGTCTGAGAAACAGTCAGTGACACCTATACCATATGATGGGCCACACACAGAGATATATGGCATAGGTGACCAGCGGACAGTCACAGATACTGACTCATTTAAGCAACTATAAATTGTGCTGTTTACTTAGTCAAATTTGTATAACAATTATGAGAATCTTAAATATTTGCTGAATTGAATTTGATCAATAAAAAAAAAGTCCTGAATCCATCTGTAGGGGTGAACTCAGGGTGTGTCCAAATAGTTGGATATGCAGCCAAGGACTTTCTAAACTCCCCATGCCAATCAGTTCCTTCCCAGGACAGGATTCATGAAGTGGATTTTACTGCCCATTTGAGACTGGGACAATTTTTCTTATACTTTTAATGGAGAAGTCATTAAATTAAAAGCACAGACTCTTTACTTTTTGTTTTGGGGTCTCTGGGGAGGTAATAAATGAAATTTACTTCTGAACCATCTTGCAATGGCTACAGTAGAAGTACTTGGGTTGATCCCTATATAAGCAGTGTTATGTTAGAAGGGTTTTGCTCTCTAGACAAAGCTTTATGGTTGATGAATGTGTTTCTTCTGCCAGTTAATCACCACAGCAAGCTTCAACATTGCTTATGTGGAGATCAATCTGGTTAAGAATCCTTCCTGACCTCAGTCCCTGCTGGCCTTAGGTTTTTATTTAATGTCAAGCCTCTAGACTTATGCTTTGATGTCACCATGTGACATAGAGGACTTGGTTAAATCAAACAATCTTCAGAGCAATTTCTAGTATAATTTATGAGTGTCTTGGGTTATGAAGCATCTTATGCAGCTCTGTGACTTTATAAAGTTGATAGCTTCTGATTTGAATTCTCTTTGGGTTAGCTCATTTATCTATGGAGAAGAAAAGATGACTCTAATGATTTTTTTTTTTTTTTGGAGAGGTTTTTCACTATAGGGTGCGTGCGCCCACCAGACAGACAGAGACATAGAGACAGAAAACGAGAAATCACCCCCAGGGTATGGTCACGCCGCAATCCCTTCTCCTCCATTCTCCTCTCAGGATCTTGGGCACGCACGGAATGGCAAGGTCTCCGCTGGTGTATCAGCCAAGAAACAGCTACCTTGGGTATGCCAGAGGCCACAGTGACATGGAGACCTGTGCTAAGGACTCTAAGTCCCAAGAGGCAAATACTGCATTGCTGCATGAGCTGCAGTGTTCCTTGTCCAAGAATACCTGCAATTAGCCAACTAGGGTGGAGTACAGGCCTAAGGAGGGTCTACACTGGAGTCACTTGAGAAGAAAGGATATTGTGGGGACATGCACTAGACAGAGCTGCACCAGCCCCACTATGATAGGTCACAGGAGGTTTGTAGCCAGAGCTGTCCCTTCTCACAGGAACTACAGACAGCACTATTTGAACTATAGATGCAGAAAAGCCTCTCAAGACTCAAAGTATTCTGTCCTCTAGCTACCCCATCAACTAAGTTCAAGGCTACAAATGCTGGTGTGGAGGAAAGCTGAGGGTGATGGAGGTCCCCATAGAGAAGCTCAGTGAGACAGGGGTCTGAGAAACAGTCAGTGACACCTATACCATATGATGGGCCACACACAGAGATATATGGCATAGGTGACCAGCGGACAGTCACAGATACTGACTCATTTAAGCAACTATAAATTGTGCTGTTTACTTAGTCAAATTTGTATAACAATTATGAGAATCTTAAATATTTGCTGAATTGAATTTGATCAATAAAAAAAAAGTCCTGAATCCATCTGTAGGGGTGAACTCAGGGTGTGTCCAAATAGTTGGATATGCAGCCAAGGACTTTCTAAACTCCCCATGCCAATCAGTTCCTTCCCAGGACAGGATTCATGAAGTGGATTTTACTGCCCATTTGAGACTGGGACAATTTTTCTTATACTTTTAATGGAGAAGTCATTAAATTAAAAGCACAGACTCTTTACTTTTTGTTTTGGGGTCTCTGGGGAGGTAATAAATGAAATTTACTTCTGAACCATCTTGCAATGGCTACAGTAGAAGTACTTGGGTTGATCCCTATATAAGCAGTGTTATGTTAGAAGGGTTTTGCTCTCTAGACAAAGCTTTATGGTTGATGAATGTGTTTCTTCTGCCAGTTAATCACCACAGCAAGCTTCAACATTGCTTATGTGGAGATCAATCTGGTTAAGAATCCTTCCTGACCTCAGTCCCTGCTGGCCTTAGGTTTTTATTTAATGTCAAGCCTCTAGACTTATGCTTTGATGTCACCATGTGACATAGAGGACTTGGTTAAATCAAACAATCTTCAGAGCAATTTCTAGTATAATTTATGAGTGTCTTGGGTTATGAAGCATCTTATGCAGCTCTGTGACTTTATAAAGTTGATAGCTTCTGATTTGAATTCTCTTTGGGTTAGCTCATTTATCTATGGAGAAGAAAAGATGACTCTAATGATTTTTTTTTTTTTTTTGAGAGGTTTTTCACTTTAGGGTGTGTGCACTCGCCAGACAGACAGAGACAGTGAGACAGAAAGCGAGAAATCACCCCCCAGAGGGGATGGCCACGCCGACATAGCCATTACACGCACGCACATGTGCCCGGCGTGAGTTTTAAGCCACCGAGTCTGGGACGTGAACCGCGGTCGACTACGTGGGAGTCCAATGACATAACCATTACACTAACTGCTGGTTCCCTCTAATGATTTGCTTCCACGAAAATGAAAGGCATGGGCAGGAGTGGTGGGCATCTTGGGGGAGGATCAGAGATACCCTGATGGACCCTACAGGGAGGGAATGACACAGACCCACCAAGCACAGGACTATGGCTCACTGCTAGCCATGATCTGATAGATGCCCATTCTGTGCAGGAAAGAAGAAGAGAAAGTGAGATAGGACACCCACTTTCCACTCCCCCCCCCCCAGGGAATAACCATGCCACAATTCCCTCTTCTCCTTTCTCCTTTCAGGATTTTGGGCACTCACACGTGTATACCTGGTGGATGTGTCTGCATGCTTTTATTTTTTCCAAGCCACCTGGTCTGGAACTTGAAATGCATAGTTGGACATATGGGACTCAGCCACCTTAACCACCACACCACCTGGATGGGCCTCAAATTACTTTTTAGAACTTCTTAAACTGTTGTGAGATGAAATGGCATCTTAAAGTTTTTTTGTTTTTTTTTTTTTTTTTTTTAAATAGAGAAAGCGAGACAGCACGAAAAGGAGAGAGAGTACAGGGAGTAGTACAGGAGGGAAAAAAGACAAAGACACACAGATCACAGAAGCAGGACACCTCCTTGCAGACAGCTGGTAAGAGGTTCTGGGGAAGGAAGCAGGACCAACAAGGTCTGTGACTCAGAGCCAATAACTGTTTCTTCCCCTGTGGGGTATACCAGGTGTGGGCTTTAAAATGTATTTTCTTTGGGAAAAAAGAAATACTGCTTAGAGAGGAAAATGGACTGGCCATTTTGTTCATCCTCTTTGGTGACATGTCTCCATTTCTGGTCCTTTGGTAGGCTTCTCTTGAGTCTGTTTTGTTTATGCCCATTGGTGTTTCTGGGTTGCTGGTTTCTTCAACTCCGTAACAGGGATGTATGAAAACCTAGGGAACTCACTGCTGTGTCATTCTTGGGTCTTGAGGTCCCTGGCCAACTGGCCTTCTTCACTCCACCTTTTAGAATCTTCTTAGGTTTGTTTTTTATTTAATATCCAGGATTTTGATTGACTTATGGAAGGAATAGGAAAAATATTTCTATTTCATCTTCCTAGAGGCAGAAATCCTGCACGACTTTTTGATCAAAGAAAAATCTTGAGCCTGCATTTACTATTATTTCAGTTATATAACAAGTATGATTTAAAACCTGCCAGTGCAGGATAGTTATTATATTAAGTGATTGTAGTAACCACCACCTTGTGTTTAGAAAAGAATTATCACCTCCAACACTTGAGTGAATAGCTATCTTCAGGAAAGATGTGTTATAAAAGCCATTTTCTGTATGGTTTTGAGTTTGCCTTTGCCTGGTTTAGTTAAGGGAGGAAAGCTTAGATCACATGAATACCTAGATGTCCCTTTGGAGATATAATTGGTAACAGCTATTACTGTATAGAATGAACCACTGAGCATTTAAAATGTTTTCCAATTAATACACAAGTGTCTTGAGTGTTTTAAAACAACAGAATTAAAGTAACATCACTATGCCTGCTTTGTACATATTACAGATTAACTTCTAAATGGACCAATCATCTGACCAATCTCCATTTTAAAAAGGAGACATGTAATAACCAGATTTCCATCATAGGAAGAAATCACAGGATCATCCAGCCAAATACCCAGTTTTTCAGATGAAGAAACCAGGATCCAGAGAGAGTGCCTCCCATCCCCATGGCCACAACTACTTTCTGAAAGAGCATGCTCCCAGGTCTACATTCCCCACAACACATTGGTCTAGTAGATTCTCCTTAGTGGTGAAAGCCTGAACTTCCAATATTCAGAGCATTGGATAGAACACTCATATTGGTACTGCCTCAGTAGTTACCCAAATTAGCCTTAGACTAAAGGTTGCTCTGTTTCTATCTAAGCAATCTTTTTTTTTTTTTGAGAGGTTTTTGCTATTATAGAGTGCATGCACTCGCCAGATAGACAGAGAGAGACAGAGAGACAGAAAGCGAGAAATCACCCCGCAGGGCGAATGCCCATGCTGCAATCCCTTCTCTTCCATTCTCCTCTCGGGATCTTGGTCACGCACGCACACGTGCCTGGCGTGAGTTTAAGCCACCGGGTCTGGGACTCAAACCGCGGTCGACTACATGGGAGTCCAGAGACATAGCCATTATGCTAACTGCTGGTCCCCTATCTAAGCAATCTTAAAGGCAAGCCTCAAAGGATCAAACTCTTTCTAAACAACTTAACTGTGTCCCAGAACAAAATTCAAATGTATTCAAAGAATGCCAAAAAAAAAAAAAAATTCAGCCCCAAACAACATAAAATTTACAATGTTTGGCATCCTGTCAAAAATTACCAGGAAGGAATGGCGGGTGAGGCGGGGCCGCGCGGGGTCCCCCACCCCCCTCCCAGTAGGGTCCTCTCCGGAGTGACCCACGCAGCCTGTGCCGCCTGCTCCCTACCTCCGGCCCGACCTGGGTTGGCCCGACCTGGGTTGCCCCGGCTGTGGGGTGGGCCGGTTCAGGACAAGGTCAGGACACCAGTTGGCGATGTCCGAGTGCAACTGGAGGCAGCTGAGCGGAGGCGACAGCGGATGGGATCTGTCCCTCCTGACCGAGAATCAGTTCTTGTCCTAACAATTGCTCTGGTCATGGGAAGTGTACAACTAGTATCTCAGTTCCAATCAAGTATACTGTGACTGTGATAAATATTGGAAAATGAAGCTTGTGATATTCCTTAGTGTAAAGCCAATTGAGGCAGTCCAGATCAGGAGTGCTGGGACCTAACAGGAGAA
>NW_006159672.1:5793655-5816328 GCF_000334495.1 Tupaia belangeri chinensis | reverse complement strand
GGAATGTGGTGAAAGGGAAACTCTTTTACACTGTTGATGGGAATGTAAGTTGGTCTCACCACTGTGGAGAACAATTTGGAGATTCCTCAAAATGTACAAATAGAACTACCATATGATCCAGCGATCCCACTTTTTGGTATCTACCCAAAGGACAGAAGAATTCCTCACTGGAAAAGTGCTTACACATCGATGTTTATTGCGACACTATTCACAATTGCTAAGACATGTAACCAACCCAAGTGCCCCCCGTATGGAAGAATGGATTGAAAAACTATGGCACATATACTCTATGGAATACTATTCAGCCATTAAGAACAACAAAACCCTGGCTTTTGACAGAAAGTGGAAGAATATGGAAGATTTACTGCTGATTGAGGCAAGCCAGGATATGAAGGAGAGACATTGTCCCCACTTAATATATACCAAGTGTCTACACTCTATGACTGAAACTGATTGACTAAAGGTTGTACAAACACAAGAGATGGGTGTGAATGCCATATGAGGTGTGTGTGGAAGAATGGGGCCTAAGGAAGAACCTTTGGAGAAGGAATATGGAGGTAGAGTATTGATGGGATGGGGAGGTGTGGTGTTATTGGTTGTAGATTTTTTTTGTTTTGGGGGGAGAGGTTTTCGCTACAGGGCGCTCCCCAGACAGACAGAGAGAGACATAGAGACAGAAAGCGAGAAATCACCCCCCAGGGGGGATGGTCATGCCGCAATCCCTTCTCCTCCATTCTCCTCTCGGGATCTTGGGCACGCACGCACACGCGCCCGGAGTGAGTTTTAAGCCACCGGGTGGGACACGAACCACGGTCGACTACGTGGGAGTCCAGCAACATAGCCATTACGCTAACTGCTGGTTCCCGGTTGTAGATATTTTGATCCACTGGACTGGGGAGAAATGTTCACATATTGAAATGTTCACATTGTAAGCTAAACAATGTGATTGAATGTATATAAAAATTTTAAAAGAATAAAATTTAAAAAACTGAATATAAAAAAAAAATTACCAGGAATCCAAAGAAGCAGGATGACTCATAATGAAGAGAATAACATCAATCAATAGAAACAAATCCAGACATGATACAAGATAAGAGAATTAGCAGACATTAAAGTGGCTAGTATAAATAAAATTCCTACATGCAAGAAGGTGAAGGAAAGCTGTAGTATGTTGAGGGACAGGAAAAAATCTAAAAGAGCCAAATCAATAATATGGAGATTATGATACAATATCTGAGATAAGAAATATACTGATTGGTAGGGACCAGCAGATGGCATAATGGTTGCTGGACTCCCACATAATAAGCCATGGTTTGAGTCCCAGACTTGGCAGCTTAAAACTCATGCCGAGCACATGTGTATGTGTGCCTAAGATCCTGAGAGGAGGATGAAGAAAAAGGGATTACAGCCTGGTCATCCCCCTGGGAAGTGATTTCTCACTTTCTATCTTTCTGTCTCTGTCTCTCCGGCAAGAACACGTACCCTATAGCAAAAATCTCTCTCTCAAAAAAAAAAAGTACATATACTGATTGGTATAAACAACACAATTATACATTGCAAAAGTGAAGTTTAGAGAATCTGAAAATGTGGCAACAAAACTATGGAATCCACTATCATCTTCTTAGGAAATATATCAACAGCCTCTTCTTTAACAGAATTTTTACATTATTCCTTCTTTTTTAAAAAAAATTCTACTAATGTCATACAATAAAGTAATATATGTCACTCTCATGATACTACTTTTATTTTTCTTGAAGGCCTTTAATTGATCAACCTATCATATCTTTACAACACAAAAAAATGGACATAAATGAAAATTTAAACTTATTACTATGACCTCTGGCACTGAAGTTATAAAGTTATCTTCCAGACTATGTTTCATTATAATCATTAGAGCAATATAACTGGTTCAAAAAGCACAAGTAGAGAGACCAATAGTTGACATAATGGCTATGTCACTGGACTCCCATGTAGTCGACTGCAGTTCCAGTCCCAGACCCGGTGGCTTAAACTCACACCAGGCACGTGTGCGTACGTGCCCAAGATTCCAAGAGGAGAATGGAGGAGAAGGGATTGCAGCGTGGCCATCCCCCCCCGGGGGGGGTGTGATTTCTCGCTTTCTGTCTCTGTCTCTTTCTGTCTTTCTGGTGAGCACATGTGCCCTATAGCAAAAACCTCTCAAAAACAAACAAAAAAAAGGCACAAGTAGATTACAAATTCTAATTAATTATTAAGTATAAAAAGATGTATTGTAAATGCAACTCTGAACAAGCTGATCTCTGGGGACTAGAGATGAGAGTGTCTTCGTTGAAGGCTTTCCCTTTTTCCTATGTTAGGTGCCCCTGAGGTTTCTACACTGGGATAAAGCACATTATAGAAATCTGGCTGAATGAAAGCTGGTCTTTGTGAAGTGGGAGAAGGGGTGGAAGGAGATGAGAAGGCAACATTTTCAGGGACATTTGGTTATTTCTACCAGTTACTTTAAGAATGCTCTCCTATGGTGTAGGACCATCCATGCCCACTCATCTCTTGCAAACCCTTCAAAGTACCATAATGAGTATGTCTTATGTTTGATGACCATTGATCCACTCCTCTGAAAGCCCATGGAAATTAGCCTTTGGGGTGAGTTTCACTTATTATAAGAGTTTACAGAAAAAGACACAGAACACAGGGTCAGAGTGGGAAATGGAAACCCTTGGTCTCTTAGGGGCAAGTTCTGCCTCCAGGGCAAAGGAGCAGTGGACAGGTGAGACCAGGCATGCAGGGACATCACCAGCAGCTATTTTCATATCCTCCCAGAACTGATTCTGGATGGTCCTGGAAAAAGTGGGAAGAGTTCCAAAAACTCACAAAAGGCAAGCCACAAAGAATAAGAACAGATCCTTAGAACAAAAGTGATGATGGACAGCAAGGAAAAACAGACTGTCCTTGGGAGAACTCTCAGCAGGATTCTTCTAGCACAAGAGACCACACATCACTGGCAGAACTGACCTTTCTGTGAGATAAGGAGGGTCAGTGGTGTCCATTCCTGTGGACCTGGAAGGTGGAGGGATAAGACAGAAGACACCTGAGAAACTTCTTGCTGTGTGAACTACGATGTTAAAACGTGGTGATATTACCCGCAAGCTTGGCTCAGCTCCAGAAACCTGCACCAGGAACTGTCACCTTCAGTCAGAACAGGTGGCGTCTGGTTCTCATTGCACTGGTTTATTGCATTTATTACCTCAATTTTTTTTTAAAGTATACATTTGTTACAACCCTCTGCCATCTTTGTACCCATATATAGCGTCTCTGTCTCTCAAACTTGACAGTCACTGAACTGATACAAGGCTCAAGCATGGCATTTGGGGTGTGCTTCTGCATGTGTGCTAATGCCCAAGACCAATTGATGATGGCACCTGTTAAGTGGGGTCATTGTTCAGCTCAGGAGCCCTCAGAAAGCCTTGGCCAAGGTTGAGACTCCAGCCTCAGAGCCCACAGTTGAGAGTCGAGGCCAAAACCATAATGACCCAGAAGAAGGCAGGCTATTAATTCAAAGAAGTAGCCATGGGTCCTAGTTATATTCAGGGTCAGTTTTTACATTCCTGGCTAAAATGAATACAAAATAGTCTATTCAAATAAGTAGACAGAGATAAAGAGACTGAAAGATAACAGGAGAGCAGACAGACAAATAAAAGCAGTCCTTCTCTTTCACTTTATTGAAGATATCCACCTCAAATTATATCTATTCTTCCTACCTCTCCTGAAAGTTAAACTAAAGTTTAGATAAGGGTCTATCCATTTTATATTTTAGTACTGAAGACCAAGTATCAAATATGTCATCTTGTGAATGATTTTGATTCAGATGGCTCTGGGGGTCAGCAGATGGTGTAATGGTTAAGGTACTGGAGTCTCACTTAGCAGACTGTAATTTGAGTCCTGGACATGGAGGTTTAAAAATCATGCTAGGTGCCTTTGCATGCATGCCCAAAATCCTGAGAGGAAAATGGAAAAGAAAAGATTGTGGCATTGGCCATTCTCTCTAGGGTATGATTTCTCACTTTCTCTCTCTGTCTCTCTTTCTCTCTGGCAAGTGCACATACTCTATGGCAACCCCCCCATAAAAAAAAGATCGCTCTGTATCTGCGTATCTGCCTAAGAAATGTGTAATTCTCAGTGCACCATGTCCCCTGTGCTTCAGTAGATAGCCATACTATCCACTAAGATTCCTCAAAGGATTTAGTCAGCATACCAGGACCACAGATTCAAACATAGGGCCTTACTGATCCCAGTAGTTCATCCTACACAATATACGGAAATGCAAAGGGCCATGAATAACCAAGGCAACCTTAATGATGAAAACAGAACTAGAGGGCTCACACAATGTATACTGGGACTTTTTAAAGAATATTTTAATAAAGACAGTGGGTAGGGGTAATATTGGAATAGGGCCACATGATAGTCAAAAAAATTCATTAGAGAACTCAGAAACAGACCAACATGTGCGCACTCACTGATTATAATAAAGATAACACTGCAACACACTGTGGGGCAAGGTGGTCTTCTTACTAATGATGCTGAGTTAACTAAATATTCACAAGACAACATATATCTTACCTTCTGCAATAAATAAAAAAAAAATCACTTTCCAGTGGGTTGCAGTTAAAAATGTAAAACAAAAAGGCAAAACAATAATCTCTCCCTTTTTTTAAGGTGTGGAGTTTTCCATTTTAAATATTTAGTTAAACAAAATACATCTTTTGAAAAGATAAGACAATAATCTTTTAGAAGTTAGTGCCTATATATTGTACAGGACCATCTGTAAGCCAGGCCCAAATTTTCTATTCCTCAGTCAAAGCCCCAGCTGTGGGCTGGGAGGCAGAAAGTAATAGAGCAAGAAAAGGAGCCATAAGCATTTGAATCATTTCTTCATGCAACTTACTTGTGCCTTCAAGGCTACTCCAGCCCTATGCACACTTACAGCTTGTTTGGTCAGACAACACCAGCTCATAATGGGCAACTCAGATTGCATGGAAGTCCATGGTTACTGCTTAGTCTCTCCTGAGACCCAGAAGCAAGATATTTGGTTATAGCAGCAGGGAAAAAAAAATGCACTCATCAAACATTGAAGATTTTGACTAAAGTGTCAAGTAAGAATAGTTAAAATGGGCTTGGGAGGAAAACAGCAAACTCTGTTTGTAACAGAAAAATAATTTCTGTAGTCGAATTAATGCAATTTTACTGATTTGGAAAAGAAACCTCATGAATGGTTAGATAATTGAAAAGATCACATGGTTCAGAAATAGGCCACCATGTTACATAAAAGAATGTGATATGTTAATACTTTATGGAAAAAGAAAGAATATTATTCATAAATACTACAGTTAGTGACTTGATAATTGTGAAAGAAAGATAAACCTATAGGCTATCACCTTTCTATCATAAAATTATAGATGGATTAAAGAGAATTAAGGGTGAAAATCAAAGCATTAAAACTACTGGGAAAAGGTAAAAATAAACATATATCAAATCTCTGGAGATGAAAAGCCTTTCTAGGTTTAAAAAAGATGAAAGGAATTCATAAAAAGAAAGATCAATAGAGTCTACCATATTAAAACTTTACATATCTTTATTATAGATGGGTTTTTAGGGCACTAAAAACAAGTTGGAACAATATTTGCAATAAATACAACAAAAAGTTACTATCCTTATTATATTATGAAATGTAACAATAACAGTAAGATCTCACTATTGGTAACTATCAAAAGAGATAATTTGCAAAAAAAAAAAAAAGGAAAAGAAAAAGAAAAGGGATTGAAAAAAATGACAAAACTTCCTCTGCTTAAGATGTAGAAAATCTTAAGAGAAAGTCACTTCTATCCTGAAAAGAAGAAAAAGTTACATCATATAAAATCATATCTTTCCTTGAGCCTATTAAAGAGCTGAAGGCACCCAAAGGTGCCGAGTTCCAAATGTTAACAAGCCCATCTAAAGAGAGATAGGTCACAAGACCTGGTTAATCTTTAGCAGGACACAGGAGAAAAAAGTGGTTAAGAAGAAATAAACTGAACTGCTAAATCTCTAAAGGCCAAAGTGGACTCATGTATCAGTTTAGAATTTCTCTCCAAGAGCCTGTACCAGGTGCTCATAAGAAAGTGAAAGCAGAGTAGAAGACTGGAAGACCCCCTTGGGGCAGGCACACCCCTGGGGATAGGTATAAGACATTCTTCACTTCCCAGAACTCTTCTTTCATACAAAGCAAAAGCCTTAAGCCAGTGACTAGGATGACAAACCCTCTCATCCCTAGGGCCACTGGGAGAGGGCTGAAAGGATTTTTAAAATCCTTCTCCTTTGCCCCAAGAACTAGACAAAAGTCTATTTGTTCTAGAGTAAGAGTAGAAGCAAAAGGAATCTGTCCCTGGGGAAAGGAGAAAACTTCTTGGGCTCAGGATCTGGCGTCAAGGTAAAAATGAGGCTGGCCACTGCTAGAGAAAGGGTAGAAAACTCTCATAGGTCACTGATAGAAATGTAAAAAGGTGTAGCTGCTTCAAAAGTATACTGGAAGTTCCTCACACAATTAAAAATGGAATTAGCATATATACCAGCAATTCCACTCCTATATATAGATCCAAGAGAAAAAAAAATGTCCTTAATAAAAGGACTCAACTGTTTACCACAGCATTATTCAGAATAGCCAAAAAGCAGAGGCAACCCAAATGTCCAACTGATGAATATACAAGCAAACTGTAGTATATCCGTACAATGAAATATTATTCAACAGTAAAAAAAGAATGAAGTACTGATATATGTTACAACATGGCTGAACCTTGAAAACTTTATGCCAAATGAAAGAAGCCAGTCACAAAATTCCACTTATTACATGATTTCATTTATATGAAATGTCCAGGGTAGGCAAATTAACTGAGCAAGAAAGTAGATCAGTGGTTGCTGTGAACTGGGGACAGAGAAGACTGGAAATTGACTGCTAAAGGAGTCAGAATTTCTTTTGGGGTTGATGAAAATGTTCTAAATTTGTGATGATGGTTGTACAACTTTGTGAATGTATTAAAATCCTTTGGATTCACATTTATATGGATGAGTTTATGTAGTATGTGAATTATATATTATTAAAACCACTACTAAGGCCAGCCCATGGCCTGGTGGTTAAAGTGACTGGATTTCATACAGACAACCACATGGTTCAAGTCTTAGACTCTGCAGTTTGAGAAAAATGTTGGATACATGTGTGTGTATGCCCAAAATCCCAAAAGGAAGGAAAATGGAAGAAAGGGGGTTGCAGTGTGACCATTCTCCACAGGAGGTGCTTTCTCATTTCTTCTCTTCTCTCTTTCTTTAAGCAAGCACATGCACCCTCTTGCAAATTAAAACACACAATAAACAACTGTTACCAAATAAATAAATAAATAAATAAATAAATAAAAGTAGAAATAAAGACTTTTTCAGACAAACAAAAACTAAAAGGATGCATTGCCAGAAGACTTGTACTATCGAAAATGTTAAAGGAAATTTTCAGGCAGATTGATGTATCGATGGAAATTGAATCTACACAAAGAAATGGAGAATGCTCAAATGATAAAAAATGAAGGTATATATCAAAGGTTTTATTTCTTCTTCAATTCCTTTGGAAGATAACAGATATTCAAAACGAAGCTAGGGACCAGCAGTTAGCATAATGGCTATGTTGCTGGACTCCCACATAATCGACCGTGGTTCCAGTCCTGGACCTGGTGGCTTAAACTCACACTGGGTGTGTGTGCATGCATGCCCAAGATCCCAAGAGGAGAATGGAGGAGAAGGGATTGTGGCATGGCCATCCCCCCTGGGGGGTGATTTCTCACTTTCTGTCTCTCTGTCTCTCTCTGTCTTTCTGGCATGCGCACACGTCCTATAGCAAAAAAAAAAAAATCTCTCCAAAAAAAAAGAAAAAGAAAAAACGAAGCTAGCAACAATGAATTATAATGTTTTAACATATATAGAAATAGAATATCTAAAATTGCAAAAAGAATGGGAGAAAGAAATGGAAGCAATTAACCATATGTGAATTGACATTATATCTTCACAAAGGACTGTAATAAACTGAATATAATATTGAAAACCCTAAAGTACGCACTAAAAATTAAAGAAAATGAGAGGTTTAATGAATAAGACAATAATGGAGATAAAATAGGATAATAAAAAATGCTTAATCCAAAAGAAAGCAAGACAAATCAAAGAAGAGATAACAAAAATAGAAAAGAAATAGCAAAAAAACTAAATTTAAATCCAACCATATCATGAAATATTAAATATAAATAGCATAATCAACACAATTAAAAGGTACATATTTTCGGATTTGATTTTCTTTTTTGAGGGATTTTTGCTATGGGGTGCATGTGCTCACCAGAAAGACAGAGAGACAGAAAGTGAGAACTCACCCCCTTGGAGAGTTGGCCACACCGCAATCCCTTCTCCTCCATTTCCTCTCGAGATCTTGGGCATGCACACACGCACACACGCCCGATGTGAGTTTAAGCCACCAGGTCCAGAACTCAAACCATGGTCGACTACATGGGAGTCCAGCAATATAGCCATTTTGGCAACTGCTGGTCCTTCAGATTAGATTTTTTAAAAAGGCAAAAATCCACTTTATGCTACTATCTACATAAAACTCACTTTAAATATGATGGCATAAATGAGTTAGAAGTAAAATGATAGAAAATGTTATATTATGCAGACTCTAATCAAAAAGACTGAGGTGATTGCACTAGTGTTGGACAATGTAAATTTCAGAATAAGGAACATTACTGGGAACTAGTTCCATGACACAGCAGTGTCAGGAGAAGCTGGATCCCACATGGCGACTATGGTTCACCTGAAACACACTGGGCACACATGCAAGTGCCAAAGATCTGACAGACAGAAGGACTGGAAGAAGGGGACTGTGGTATGACCAGAACCTGTGGAGGGTAGGGTTCTCAAATCTCTCTCTCTCTCTCTATCTCTCTCATGCACATGCATGCACTCTTCATAAATAAAGATACTTAGAAAGAGAGAGAGGAAAGAAAAACACATTACTAGGGATAAAGAGGAACGTTACGTAATGGTAAGAGTCAATACATAAAGAAGATGTAGTAGTTATAAGTGTATATGCATCAAACAACAAAACTCCAAAAATACATAAAACAGAAACTATATAACAGAAACAGAAGTAGAAATAAGAATAATCAAAATTGAACACTTTAATTAGACACTTTAACACTCTTTTTTCAATAAAAAAAAATGAAAGAAGTGCAAAAGAAATTGGTAAGGATATGGATTTCAATAATGTAATCCACCAATTTGACCTAATTGACATTGGTAGGATACCGCACCTAACAATAGCAGAGAATATAGCATTTTTAAGTGGATAAAGAATTAATCAAAACAGACTGTATGTAGGGTCTTAGAATAAATCTCAACAAACTTAAAATAATTCACATGTTCTCTGGCTGGGGCCAGGAAGGGGCATGGTGAAAAAGGCACTGAACTCCCACATAGTTAACTGTGGTTTGAGTCCTGGATCCAGTGGCTTGAAATTCACACTGGGTGTGTGTGTTTGTATGTATGTGTGTGTGTGCCCAAAATCAAAAGAGGAGAACAAAGGAGAAAAGATTGTGGCATAGCTATTCCCCCTGGGAGGGGGAGTGTGATTTCTCACTTTCCCTCTCTCTGTTTCTCTCTCTCTGGCCAGCACATGCGTCCTAAGGTAAAATTCTAAAAGGAAAAAAAAGTATATTCTTTAGCCAAAAAAAAATTAAATTGGAAATATATAATAGATATCAAGGAAAAACTTAAATATCTGGAAATTTTAAAACACTCTAAATAATCCAAAAATGAAGGATTGGGAGTAGTGGGAGATGAAGAGTGTTCACTAAGGAAACAATGTCTATAGTACTATAGAATACAGTAGTGCCAAGCACATGTGTATGTGAATGACTTACTGTTTCTCAAAAAACAGGGAAAAATACTAGAACATCTATTCTTACCACATTTTTAAAACATTTAATTATTTTTTTTCCACCCCCAGTTTCAGTCAGTCTAGATCATGGGCATACACACACACCTGGCATGCCCAGGGAGGTCCCAGAACATGAGCCTTGGACCTTTCCTATATGGATCCAATTGTGTTACCAACACACTATCATCTGGCCCCTATTCTCACCACTTTCATTCGACAATGAACAAGAAAAATAGCTAAAAGGCATACCAAATCTAGCTATTTGAGAGGCAGAGAAAGGAGAATCTTGACAGTGAGAGACCATCTTTAAGAAATTAAATTAAATTAAATTAAAATTAGAAATTAAAATTTTCGAGACCAGCAGTTAGCATAATGGCTATGTCGCTGAACTCCCATGTAGCTGACCACGGTTTGAGTCCCAGACCCGGTGGCTTAAACTCACACTGGGCACATGTGCATGTATGCCCAAGATCCCAAGAGGAGAATGGAGGAGAAGGGATTGCGGTGTGGCCATCCCCCCGAGGGGTGATTTTTCACTTTCTATCTCTCTATCTTCCTGGCAAGCGCATGCACCCTATAGCAAAAATCTCTCCGAAAAAAGAAAGAAAGAAATTAAAATTAAAATTTTCTTTCTTTGAAAGATATTGTGAAGAAAATTAAAAGGTAAACCATAGGTTAAAATAATATATTTGCAAAATACACATCAGTTAAAGAACTTATATCCAGAATGTGTATTTTTTTAAACTCCCACAACTCAGTAACAAGAAGACAATCCAATTTAAAAATGGGCAAAAGAGAGACTGGCCTCTGCTCTGCAGCAGAGCTCCAGTTTCATCTCCAGGCCCCTGGCCAGTAAGAGATGTTGAGGCAGGGGCATCACTGCCCCCACCTCCGCCCAAGTTCTAGTTCTCCCAAGCCCAAGACCCTCCCCCCAAGAAAGGTAGGCAGGCTTGCTTTTTTATTGTTGTTGCTCTTCTTTCTTTTGTTAATTTCCTGCTCTTCCTTGCCCACAGACTGGCCTCTGCTCTGCAGCAGAGCTCCAGTTCCATCTCCAGGCCCCTGACTGTTTTTTTTCATTCTCCTTAGTACTCTTTTATTTCCTCTTATATTATCCTCTCCTCCTTACCCTCCACCCTGCCAGAGGGACTAGACAGGTCTAGAATCACAGTTCTGAAATTTCCTAGCACTGTAAGTTTCCCTGAGATCTTCCCTTTTTACTGAATCACCTGTGAAAAAGGAGATACTACTCTTCAAACACCTGAATAGAGCACACCTCTGGAGACGATATTGCTAAACAAAACAGAAGAGATACTTAGTTAGGCACACATCAGTCCACAGCAAAAGGGAAACACACTTGCTCCTAGTTGAAGAAACGTTCTCTTAAGAGGTATTCAAAAGTAAATACATCTCCCAATGGCTAGAAGTAGAAGAGCCTCGGGTCTGAATAAACCAGGAAATATGTTTCCATCAAAAGAACACAGTGACTCCCCTCCATCTTTTGGAAAAAAAAAAAACAAAACAGAAAGTTACCAAAATGTCAGAGAAAGAATTTAGAACATTCATGGTGACAAAATTCTATGAGATGGAACAGAAAAGAGACAACAAACTACAGGAGATTAGGAAGTCCTTCCATGACATGAAAGAAGAAATGGACACTGAGAAAGAATCATATGGAACTATTAGAGATGAAGTCTGTAAAACAGGAAATGAAAAACTCTCTCTAAAGTAAAAGTTGATTAGACCATGCTGAAGATCAAATCTCTGATGTAGAAGATAAAACCTCTGACCTAAAAAAAAAAAAAAAAACAAAAAAAAAACCCAAAAAAAAAAAAAAAAAAAAAAAAAAACACCAAAAAGATAGAGAAAATAAGCAAAAAACATGTGGATAATATACAAGAAATACTAGATTCCATTAGATGCCCAAACATCCGAATAATTGGTATCCCAGAAGGTGAAGAAACCAATAAGGGCATGGAAAATCTATTCCATGAAATCCTGGCAGAAAATTTCCCAAATCTTAGAGGAACTCTAACATCCGGGCCCAAGAAATACAAAGGATCCCAAATAGAATCAATCCCTGAAGATCTCCCCCAAGGCACATCTTAGCCAGACTGGCAAAGACCACAGATAAAGACAAGATACTAAAACTGGCAAGAGGGAAATGACAAGTGACTTACAGAGGTCATCCCATCAAGCTAACACCAGACCTCTCAATGGAAATAATGCAAGCAAGGAAAGAATGGGAAGACTTATTGAAAGTGTTAAGAGAGAAACAATTCAACCAAGAATATTAAATCCTGAAAGATAATGCTTCATATAGGAAAAAAAGATTAAAATATTTTCAGACAAACAAAACCTAAAAGAATTTGCCAACACCTGATGAGTTCTTCAAGACACACCAAAGAGAGTTCTGTTCCAGGAAAATTAAAGAACAAACAGCCAGAAATAAAGGAATAAAAGGCAACCAAGACAATGACCAACTTAAATGTTGGGACAAGTCTGGAAATATCGATAACATCATTGAATGTTAATGGATTAAATTCTCCAATCAAGAGACACAGACGAAACACAGACTGACTGAATGGGTAAAAAAACAGAAACCCTCTATCTGTTGCCTACAGGAAACTCACCTCATGGATAAAAACATACATAACCTAAAAGTGAAGGATTGGAAAAAGGTTCTTCCATTCAAATGGGAACCAAAATAGAGCTGGAGTTGCAATTCTAATTTCTGACAAAATAAGCTTTAAAACAAAAACTGTTTGAAGAAACAAAGGGCACTATATTTTAGTAAAAGGGTCAATCGATCAAGAAGATATGCTTATAAATATCTATGCACCTAACACAAGAGCACCCAAATATGTGAAAGACTGTTAGATCTAAAAGGAGAGAGATGACTGCAACACACTAATTGTTGGAGACCTCAACACCCCACTATCCCCTCTAGACAGATTATCTAGATGAAAAATAGGTAAAGAGATAAAAGATCTAAACGATACCATAAATCAAATGGACTTAACAGACACCTATAGAACTTTCCATCCAAAAACCACGAGATACACTTTCTTCCCCCACATGGAACTTTTTCGAAGATTGACCACATGATCGGGCACAAGACAAACCTCTACACAGTTTCAAAGGCATAGAAACTATATCCAGCATCTTCTCTGACCACGATGGAATTAGACTTGATTTTAATTTCAAGAGAAATCATCAAAAATACACAAATACATGGAAACTAAATAACCTACTCCTGAATGACTTCACAACTACTAAAGAAATAAAGACTGAAATAAAAAGATTCAATGAGGATACAAGTTTCCATAATCTTTGGGGCACTGCTAAAGCAGTCATAAGAGGGAAGTTCATAGCAATTAGTGCACATAAGAAGAAGACGGAAAGAAGGCAAATGGATCACCTAACATTGTGCCTCAGAGAACTGGAAAAGTAACAGCAAAAAATCCAAAATCTCCAGGAGAAAGGAAATAATAAAGATACGAGCAGAAATAAATACAATAGAAAATAAACTAACTATACAGAAAATAAATGAAAGCAAAAGCTGATTCTTTGAAAAGATAAAATTGATACACTTCTAGCGAGACTTATTAAGAAGAAGGTAGAAAGAACCAGATAAATCAAATCTGCGATGAAGCAGGCAATATAACAACAGGCATAGTAGAAATACAAAACATCATTAGAGGATACTATGAACAACTATATGCCAAGAAACAAGAAAACCTGGATGAAATGGACAAATTCCTGGACACATATAATCTACCAAGATTGAGACAGGAAGATATAGAAAGTCTGAATAGGCCCATAATAAGCCAGGAGATTGAATCAGTAATAAATAACATCACAACAGAGAAAAGCCCTGGTCCTGATGGCTTCACCTCTGAATTCTACAAAAACTTTCAAAGAAGAGTTAACCCTCATACTGCTCAAGTTATTCCTAAAGATCCAATTAGGGTGAATCTCTCCCTAATTCATTCTACGAAGCTTCTATCACCCTTATCCTTAAAACAGAGAAGGACAGAACAAGGAAGTAAAACTATAGACCAATATCTCTGATGAATATAGACACAAAGATTCTCAACAAGATTCTAGCAAATCATGACCCACCACTTAACAAAAGATTATACATCACGATCAGGTAGACTTTATTCCAGGAATTCAAGGTTGGTTCAATATATGCAAAACCATAAATGTATTACACCATATTAATAGAAAGAAAATAAAAACCATATGATCTTATCAATTGACAGAGAAAAAGCATTTGATAAGATACAATATCCTATCATGATCAAGACTCTCAGCAATATTGGCATAGAAGGGTCATTTCTCAACACAATAAAAGCTATCTATGAAAAACCCACAGCAAACAGCATCCTAAATGGAGAAAAGCTGGAAGCTTTTCCACTAAAAACTGGTACAAGACAAGGATGCCCACTTTCTCCACTCCTTGTCAATGTAATACTGGAAGTCCTTGCCAACACAATCAGAAATAAGAATATAATAAAAGGCATTCAAATAGGAAAAGAAGAGGTGAAACTCCTTCTATTTGTAGATGGCATGATTGTATACATAGAAGACTCAATGGTATCCATGAAAAACTCCTGGAAGTAATACATGAATACAGTAAAGTTGCAGGATACAAAATCAACATACAGAAATATATAGCATTTCTATATATGAACAACAGGCAGACTGAGATAGAACCGAAAAAAGTAATTCCATTCACCACAGCCAAAAAAAGTATAAGATACTTAGGAATAAATCTAACCAAAGATGTTAAAGACCTCCACAAGGAAAACTACAAGAAGCTAAAAAAGAAATTGAAAATTACACAAAAAAGTGGAAGGACATCCTATGTTCCTGAATTGGAAGAATTAACATTATCAAAATGGCAATTCTACCCAAATTAATCTACATACTTAATGCAATGCCAATCAAAGTACAAGACACATTCTTCACAGATCTAGAAAAGACAATCATAAAATTTGTCTAGAATCATAAAAGACCTTGTATTGCCATAGCAATCCTGCACAAGAAGAGTGGAAACCCAAAATATACTCCCATACCCCAAAATATATTACAAAGCTGTGGTAATCGAAAGAGCATGGTACTGGCACAGAAACAGACAGGTGGACCAATGAAATAGAATAAAGTCCCAGAAATAAATTCCCAAACATACAGTCAAGTGATTTTTTTTGGTTTTTTTTGGAGAGATTTTTGCTATAGGGCGCGTGCACTCGCCAGACAGACAGAGAAAGACAGAGAGACAGAAAGCAAGAAATCACCCCCCGGGAGGATGGCCACGCCACAATCCCTTCTCCTCTATTCTCCTCTTGGGATCTTGGGCACACACGCACATGCGCCGGCATGAGTTTTAAGCCACTGGATCTGGGATGCGAACTGCGGTTGACTACATGGGAGTCCAGCGACATAGCCATTACGCTAACTAACTGTTGGTCCCCAGTCAACTGATTTTTGACAAGGGGTACCAGCCAATCCAGTGAGAAAAGGAAAACCTCTTCAGCAAATGGTGCTGGAAAAACTGGATATCCACCTGCAGAGAGATGAATCTGAACCCCTACCTCTCACCATTGACAAAAGTCAAATCAAGGGGGATCAAAGACCTAAACCTAAGACCTCAAACTATAAAGTTGCTCCTAGAAAACACTGGGGAAACTCTGGGAGACATTGGGGTAGGCAAAGACTTCCTAAATAAAACCCTAAAAGCACAGTCAATAATCCTCAAAATAGACAAGTGAGATTACATCAGACTAAGAAGTTTTTTGCATGGCAAAAGACACAGTAATTAGTGTGAATCTACAGCCCTCATAATGGGAAAATATTTTTGTAAACTATGAGTCAGATAAAGGGCTGATAACCAGAGTACACATGGAACTCAAGCAGCTGTCCTGAATAAAGATGATCAACCCTATTAAAAGGTGGGAGAATGAGTTGAAAAAACCACTCTCTAAGGATGACATACAAATAGCCGAAAGGCACATGGAAAAAGATACTCAACATCCCTCATTGTAAGGAAAACGCAGATCAAAACAGCAATGAGATACCACCTAACCCTAGTCAGAATGACTAAGATTAAAACAAAACAACACAAAAAAACAGATATGATAAATGCTGACGGGGGTGTGGTGAAAGGGGAACTCTCTTACACTGCTAATGGGAATGTAAATTGGTCCAGCCACTGTAGAGAACAATTTGGAGATTCCTCAAAGACCTACAAATAGAACTTCTACATGATCCAGCAATCCCACTCTCTGGTATCTACCCAAAGGACAGAAGAATTTTTAATTGGAAAAGTGCTTGCACATCGATATTTATTGCGGCATTATTCACAATTGTTAAGACATGCAACCAACCCAAATGCCCACGAACAGATGAATGGATTGAAAAACTGTAGCACATATACTCTATGGAATACTACTCAGCCATAAAAAGATAACAAGACCCTGGCTTTTGACAGAAAGTGGATGAATATGGAAGATATACTGCTGATTGAAGCAAGCCAGGCTATGAAGGAGAGACAGTGCATGTCTCCACCCAATATGTACCGAGTGTCCGCACTCTGTGACCGAAACTGAATGACTAAAGGATATAGGAACACAGTAAATGGTTATGAATATGAGGTATATGGTGGGAAGAGGGTGGGTGAAGGAATAGAGTCTGAGGAGGGACATTAAGGAGAAAAACAGAGAGGCATAGCATTAATGGGACAAAGAAATGCAGTATTATCTGTTGAAGATAACTTTATAGTATTATCAACTGGACTGTGGAGAAATGCACACATGTTGGAATATTTACTTTGCAACCTAAATAATGTGATGGAGTATATAAAAGAACTTGAAATAAAAAAGTATAAAATAAAATAAAAATGGGCAAAAGATTTGGAAGACCTTCTCTAAAGCAGATGTACAGATAGCAAATAAGCATATGAAAGGATATTAACATAATTAATCATAGGGGAAATGCAAACTAAAACCATATCACCACACACCTATTATAATGGCCAAAATTAGAAAGACTAATTATGCCAAGCATTGGAAAAGATGTGGGAGCATTTGGACTCTCATACGCACTGGTAGAAATGTAAAATGATATAACAGCCACTTTCAAAAATGCTTTTTCAGTTTCTTAAAAGTTAAATATACACATTCCATATGATCCAGTCTAGGTATTTACCCAAGGAAAATGAAAGCATATGCCACACAAAGACTTGTACATGAATATTCACAGCAGTTTTATTTGTAATAGTAAAAAACCTAGAAGCAATGCAAAAATTCAACCAAAGAATAGATAAGCAAACTAGGGTATTCTGAGAATATAAAAACAGCAAACTTAGTTTCTCCATTATATTCACAATACAAAATAGTTCAGTGACCTCAGAGATGTGGAGAAAACTTACACACAAGCAAGTAATCCTTCTGCAATGAACAACCAGCTAGGTGTCCTCTAATTCAATTCAATTCTGACCCTATCTACCTATAGATAGCATCAAATCCCACAGGTTGAGGGCTCAGTCCAGCAAGATTGCCCCCACTTCAGATATAAGTCACAAGCTTGAGGTTCATTTCCCTGTATTTCTGACTCATCGACTCTAACTCAAGGTTTCCACCACCCTCTTCCTGAGTTCAACTAATTTGCTAGAGTGGCCCATAGAATTCAGGAAAACACTTTTCATTTATCAGTTTTTTATAAAGAGTATTACAAATGATACAGATGAAGAAATGTGTAAGAGAAGGCATGTGGGAATGGGTGGAGTGTCCATACCCATTCTGTGCAATACTATCCTCTATAAATTGCCACATGTTCAGCTTTCTGGAAGCTCTCCAATCCCTATCCTTTTGGGATTTTATGGAAGTTTTAGTATATAGGTATGATTGATTACATTATTGGCTATTGGTGAACAGTTGAACTGTTAGCCTCTCCCCTCTCCTAAATTGAAAGTCCCATCTCTCTAATCCTTCCACTTCGGTCTTTCTGGTGACCCTCATTCTGATGCTACATAGGAGTTGCCACTCTCAGTCAGCTCATTAGCATATGAAAAGATAGTTGTCTCTGTGAAGAGTCTATGGTTTTTAGTTATATGCCAGGAGGTGAGTCAAAGACAAAATGTACATTTCATGATGTTGCAAATATAGAATATAAAACTACTCAGAAAACAAAAAATAATTAAATACTAATACACACAACAACATATTTTGATTTCAAAATAATATTGCTGAGTGAAAGAAATTAGACCTAAAAATCACTATGGTTCCATTTATTTTTTTCTTTTTTCAAATTTATTTTATTTTTATTATTCTTATTCTTTTTAAAAACATTCAATCTCTATACATCATTTGGCTTGTAAAGAGAATTTACCCAACATGAAATACATCTCAGATCAGTCCAGTTGAGAATACTATACACCTGTACGTGTTATCATCAATAGGTAATAAAACATTTGTGTCCCACAAATGTCTCGCCTCTCTATTTTTTCTCCCTAATTTCCTTCCCTTTACTCTTCCTTTCTCTCACCTTCCTTCCACACTGTTTCCAGCATCCATAACTATTTTCACTGCTTTTATGCCCTACAATCTTTCAGTCTCTACCACAGTGCAGACAGTCGTTATATATTAAGTGGAGATATACAGTATCTTTCTTTCATAGCCTGGCTTGCTTCACTCAGCAATAAATCTTCCATATTTGACCACTTTCTACCAAATGCCAGAGTCTTGTTTTTTATGACCGAATAGTATTCCATAGAGTATGTGTGACACACTTTTTCAATCCATTCATCTATTCATGGACATTTGGGTTGGTTCCAGGTCTTAACAATTGTGAATAATGCTGCAATAAACATTGATATGCAAGCACTTTTCTGACTGAGCATTCTTCTGTTCTTTGGGTAGATACCCAGGGATAGAATTTCTGGGTTATATGGTAGTTCTATTTGTAGATCTTTGAGGAATCTCCATATTGTTTTCCACAGTGACTGGACAAATTTACAATCCCACCAACAGTGTAGGAGAGTTCTACTTTCATCACAACCCTGCCAACACTTACCATTTTTTGTATTTTAATCTTTGCCATTTAGACAGGGGTTAGGTGGTATCTCATTTTTGTTTTAATCGGCATCTCTCTTATGAGAGAGAGGTATGTTGAGCATTTCCTCATATGCTTTTTGGCTGTTTATATGTCTTCCTTAGAGAGTTTTTTGCTCAGCTCATTTTCCCATCTTTAATTGGGTAAATCATTTTTTCAGGTATATATTATTCCACTTATATGTAATTCTAGAAAATATACCTTAATCTGAGTGGTAGTGTGGGAACCAGCTGGGAAGTGGGCAGCAGAGTTCAACAGGTGTGGATGGGTTCTGTCCAAACCTCAGAGAAGATGATCCTGAGCTAAGGTAGAAGAGGACCAGGGTAGGCTTTGGGAAGGAGTGAGGTGGCAGAGATTGTTCCCTAAGAGGGAGACAGCTGCGACACAGTAGTCTCTTAGGAGGCTGATCGACATATGATCTACTAAAGAGAAATCTCTAGACAGAATAAAGGAGGAAATATTTGCTAGCATCAAGAATGATGGATCCATGTTCAGTGGGAGTTCAGCTTTTTACCGCAAATGAGTGCCATAAAACCTACAATATCAACACACAGATTTTAAGACTTTGCAAGAATTATCATCAAATGATATATTTTTACGTCACTTCAAACTGGAATGACATTTTATGGGAATAATACAATTTGTTTCCATCATATAAAAATTCACATCAACAGATTTAAGGATTTGTAGAAGTTATGTTGTGACCCATTTAACATACACAAAGAACAAGTCAAAAGAATTTGCATGTAATTGCCTTAGATGATGCCACTTTTCTGAGGGCAAAATTTGGGAGACAGCATGTACCTGGTTGGAAACTTAGTCCAAAATGTACACAAATAATCAACAGAAGTGTGAATGTTGATTCTGAAGACGACTAGAGAAGAAAACCTGAATCAGATGGAAGAACTGCTAAAGCTTTGAGGTCATTATAGTTTACAAACCCAGGAAAGCAAACTGAATTTGCTCCAGAAAACTGGTAAAAGAGATAAAAGAAGACTTACAAAAAATGCAACTGCTGGTTCAGACAGACAAGATTCCAGCAAAAAGCAAGGTCTATGATAGCCAGGGCCTCCTGATTTTTTAGTGGGATGGACCGCTGAGACTGCCTCGATGAAGATTGCTTAGGCTTGTTTCTACGCTTGTTCTGCTAGTGGTTTCATCAAATGTAGACCCGAATGCCACTGTGACCACAAGTGGCTGTATGAGCAAATTGAAATAGAAGGAGGAGAAATAATTCACAATAAATATGCTAGATAATTTGTGGCATCAAACTATGGGGTCTTTAAAGGACCTCTCTTTAGTTCTAAAATTCTGTTACTGTAATATATTTACATTTTAAGCTTGAAAACCACCTCAAATGCACTTAATAGGCTGTCATCATGCACTTTGAATGCTTTAAGATTTATTATTTGATTCAAATTTAGATGAGCTGTTTCTCAACAGTCAGATTTAAGTTTCTCTGGGTCAATGTAACATGTAGAGTATAGGCAGTCCTTGATTTGCACATTCTTACAGGCAAAAAATTCATTGACCATCATTTAGTTACATAATATTTCATCTCCTGAGGCCCAGCAGATGGCGTAGTGGCTACATCGCTGGGCTCCCATATGGCACACTGTTTCATGTTCTGGACCAGTGGCTTGAAACTCAAGCTGTGCACGCGTGCCAGTGTGCCCAAGATCCCAGGAGGAAAATGGAGAAGGGACTGTATCATGGCCATCCCCCAAAGGGGTGATTTCTCACTTTCCCTCTCATTGTCTCTCTCGCCTGCCAGAGGCCAAAACCTAAGGCAAAAACCTCTTTTAAAAAAAAAAGTTTCATCTCAGGATAGCTCGAATTTCAGTTACCACAGTATATTACCCATGAGTAATTACATAAAATATAAACTCTTCTATTGGTCCCTCTTCTACCACTTACTATGTGAATACAGTAAGAGATGTGCTACACAATTACTGACCCATCACGTCCTTTCTTTCAAATTCTGCTGGCGGTTGGACCCTGTACATCTGACTCGCAGCAAAATGTGTAGTCGTGTAGTCTCTTTGACATCTACGTGATATTTTTCAGAAGCGGATAATTGAAAGAATTGGCCAACAAAGATGAATGTGAAACAAAGAACTGAAAAAAATAACACTGGTATTGAAATTTGAATCAAACATATACAGAGTTGTAGAAGAGATGATTGATCATGGGAATGTTGATACTGCTGCTCTTCTAGAGCCTCTAGGTCTGCATCCAGAGGAACTCAATGAAGGCAAACTCAGCAGCAGAAGTGAAGAAAGTGGTTGTGATGAAAAGAATGGGTATGTCCTGAAGCAAGCCAAAAACACTTTAGAGGATATTGCATGTGAATACAGGATGCACTTTTAAAACACAAAAAGTAAAATAGTGGAAGTTGATCCAAACTTAAGACAATTTGCCATGGTACAGAAAAGATGCTTACTCAGTGTCATAAGTTATTTGATGCCCCCCTCCCCCGAAAAGTGATGCTTAGTAAGAATTTATTTTAAAAAGGAAAAATGAATATCTAAAGGAAAAGACAGACGAGGGTCAGCAGGTGGCATAGTAGTTGAGGCACTGGACTCCCACATGGTTGATTGTGGTTCGAGTCCTGATGTGGCAGCTTAAAACTCATGCCAGTGCATGTGTGTGTTTGCCCAAGATCCTGCGAGGAGAATGGAGGAGAGGAGATTATGGTGTGGCCATACTCCCTGGGGGGGTGATTTCTCACTTTCTATCTCATTGTGTCTGTCTGTCTCTCTGGTGTGAACATACAACCAATAGCAAAAAACTCTCTAAATAAATAAATAAATAGGAAAAGACAGAAAATAAAACTGTTAGTTACATAGAATGAGCTTAATAATGCAAAGAAACAAGAAAAAAAATTAAAAGGTATATATTTGAAAAATGTTTTTTAAGAATTATTTATTTCATTTTATTTTACTTATTCATTCATGTATTTAATTTGACTAGAGAGAGACACTGAGAGAGAGAGAGGGAAAGTGAGAAACCAAGCCACCAGGTCTGAGACTCGAACCATGGTTGAGCATGTCAGAGTGTCCTGTACCTTAGCTACCATGCCACCTGCTGGTCCCTGTATTTGAAAATTTTAATAATGTATCTTGTAGATATTGGAGAAATAAACTTTTTACCCTTTTTTCTTTTCCAAATTAAAAAAATTTTCCATAATGTAAATGTAATAGTTGTGTAAAAGAAAAAAAATTAAACTATTTCAAAAACTTGTCTGATGACATCTTTAAAACTCAGGATACCCACTGTCACACCAGTGCCCAGAAAAGATCCCTGGTAAGTGGGTTGATCCAGGCTGCCTGGGGATTCCATGTACTGGGAGGAAACAATATGCCTGGTATGTAGACAGAAGTTGGGAATCTAGTGCCTATTCTTTTGAACCCATTGTCAGTCAAAGGAAAAAAAAAAAACATCATTTCTTTCTTTGAATTTTCATGGCACTCACTGTGAAGAGATCATTAGCATGAGGCTTTGGGGGGAATCTTTTAAAAGTCATGAGACCTAAGCGCTTTTTTTTTTTTTTTTTTTTTTTTTTTGGGGAGTTTTTTTGTTG
>NW_006159672.1:5785015-5793086 GCF_000334495.1 Tupaia belangeri chinensis | reverse complement strand
TTTTTTTTTTTTTTTTTTTTTTTTTGAGAGAGATTTTTGCTATAGGGTGCATGTGCTCACCAGAAAGAAAGAGACAGTGAGACAGAAAGTGAGAAATCATCCCCCGGAGGGATGGCCACACTGCAATCCCCTCTCCTCTATTCTCCTTTCAGGATCTTGGGCACTCATGCACACATGCCCAGCATGAGCTTCAAGCTGCTGGATCCAGGACTTGAACCCCGGCTGACTACATGGGAGTTCAGCAACGTAACCATTACACCATCTGCTGGTCCCTACCTAAGCTCCTTTAATTAAACAAACATTCTGGAAAACATGAAAAGTTAAGTGCTGAGGCCTAATTCAGAGGCCAGATCCCTCACTCTCCTCTGTATGTAGAAATAAACATATGCATAGATACTCACAAGGAAATAAATGAAAAGGCCTTCTAGGAGCAAGCTAGATCTGCTTTACACAGCAAAGATTATAAATGGTAATTCATAATTTGACAGCTTTAAAAAGTGGCAGAGTAGTTAAATATGATTTGTTTCTCCCATGAAACAGATAGAAAGAGGGAGAGAGAGACAGGCATCCCCAGCAGGGTCTTTGAGCCATGATCCACACCAGCCTCAGCCAGCCAAGACTATGGGCATATGTGCCTGCACCTGGTGTGTATCTCAAGATAGGAACCCAGAACTTTCCTATATGGCTTCAGCAATGCAGCATTGCATCACCACTGTGATACCATGGTAGCTAAGAAGTTCAATCGAAGGGATGACAATACTGTTTAGGCAGAGGTGAATCTGGGTGGGGACACCCACTAGGACTCAGTGCATGAAACAAGTTCCTGAATAAACACTAGTGATAATAAATACTAGTAATGATGGTACCTTGTCACTGCTCCTATGATGCCATAGGGCATATGCTGGCCCCAGGTCACTTTCTGAGGTTCTAGGTAGGCTGCAGGCCTCTCTATTTAGATCAGACTCTACTAAAGCTGGGACTGAGGCCTGTGCATTTTCACACTGAGCCTGAAACCATTGATGCCCACACACAGAGTGCTCAGTGAATACTAGCCAAGTGCATAGACAGTAGCAATGAGCTTGATGAGGTCCCAGAGCTAATAACCTTTCCAAACCAAAATTCTCATCACTCATTGCTTCCCCTTACTAAATGTCAATGGTAGGTTCTCTGGCCTTGGATTTCATCTCCTTTCTGCTCAGCGCTATGGTACAAACTACCAAGTGCTACTGATCTGTCAATTTTACTCTTTAATAAAACCGTGAAATGGATGTGCCAGCTGTCCACAAGAAGCCAACCACAGAAACCTGCACTCTGCACTCAAAGATGAACATTGGATTTAATAAGCGAAACCATTTCAAACATCTTTTTGAGCTTTAGGAATGGTCCAAGTTTAACTCTGATTCAAGTTTATTACCAAAATGCTCATGAGCCCATTAAGAAGGTTGTCTAGGGGTACCAAAGTACAGATGTGATGGATTCCAAGGTCCTCCTTGTTTAGATTCCCTTCTCCTCACCCCCATCATCATAAAGATAATGCTGGAGCTCAGTTTAACACTAAACAGAAGACAGTGTAGACCTGTGAAAATGTGTTCTTGGAGGTGTAACACTGACACAACATTCCTTCAGCGGAAAAACGACTGAGGCCTCCAGACCACTGACCTCCCCTTTCAGGTTGTCTTCCCCTCACTCCCACAGACAGCCCAGCACTGACTGGGTATTCACAGAGAGCTCTTTTCAGGCAGGAAAAACCAAGGATTCTTCAAAAATCAAAATAATCCTGGATCAACCAACCACCAGACAAGGCAGATGTCTAGAAAAATCAGCAGTTTGGAGAAATTTTAATAAGCTTTCAGCCCATGGAAAATGCCACTTGGGAAGGGATTTCTTCTTACCTAGTATTGAACATTTGGTAAGTTCAGCTATAGGCTGTAACAGCAACTTCGAAGTCAGCAACATGCTAAGCACAAAAGTTAACTGATTCTGCAAAGCCTCTTGATCTCAAACATTCACAACCTTCCCCTTGAATCACATCCTTCATTTTAAACTGGTTAGAATAACCTGGCACAGGATTTCTTTCACCACGTTTGGACTCTGGTTTCACTTTCAGATCAGGTTTTTTTGAGACCAATTCTCTATGTTACTTATGTGGTTTTCTATGATGCCCCTGCCGAGCTGTACCTGCAAGGAAAGTGATAACTACAAAACGTTTCTGATGCCATTTGCTTAAATGTCATAAAATGCCAAAAGTGTGGGGATGCAGTAATTCAGCTTTTAAAGGCCTACCAGAGGAATGCCAAAAGAAAATAAACATGGCCTTGCTTGCAACGCAGTCTTGTGTTTAATAAACAAAAGTCTTCTACAAGGAAGCCAGGTGCAGGCACCACATGGTGCTCAGGATTCAGGATAGGAGGCATCTCTGGCCTGTAGCTCCTAAAGCATACTTCATACCATTCAAAGGTCAACTCGTTGTGCTAGACTTAAAGTGTCATGTTTGTGAGATGAGAAACACCTGCCTAAGATGTTCATACTGGGAGACTAAGAGAGCCAATAAAGACTTTTTGAAAAAGAAAACCTGAAAGGGAGGGACAACATAGGCTTTTATAAAAAGACATATTGTCTCTCCAGCTGGTGTCCTGGGTTTTTTTTCAGTCCCTGCACTAAACAGCACTGCTTCAGGGTCCAAATGGAAAATTAGCATCACCACCCACACCACATCTGGCTTGCATGTCTGAAAATCAAGGCGGCAAGGAAAAATAAAAAGATATGGCATCTATCCTGAATGGAATTCCCAATTCACAGAAGCCCCTGGTCAAGATCAACCTTCTAAGAACTTATATAGCAGGAGCCCCTAACCCTTGGGCCACAAATCAGATCAGGGCTTGTTCATGACCTATTGTCCCTAACCTTGGACTGAATGGGGGTGGGGGTGAGTGGCAGGTGAACAAGCAGCCTCTTCTATGTTTGCAGCTGCTCCTCATGGCTCCCATTGCTGCCTGGCCTCTACCTTCAGTGGCAGCACTGGATTCTCACAGGAGCATGAACTCTATGTTTTGTGATTATTTCATTGTACATTGCAAAGTAGTAGTGGTGAAAATGGGGAAGACAGTTGATGTGATGCACTTGGGTCATCCCAGGCCCCAAACACCATCCTCTTCTGTCTGTGGAGGAATTGTCTTCCACAAGGCTGGTCCCTGGTGCCAGGAAGGCTGGGAACTACTGTCCTACAGGTCACTTGCACTTATAACAGTTAGTTCCAAAATATGGGGAGCCAAAGAATAACCCTTACTTCCTCCTTTATAGCTTCCTCACTATAATCAATCACCCAGTTATGTATGTATTATCAGATAGGACCTTAAAGTGACAGGGTCTTCAAGAGTTCTCTGAATAGTTACAGGAACTAACATGCTCTCTGCTGTAGTGTATCTCTTTAAATGTAATTGGTGTGCTCTTAATGTTTAAGAGAAATAGGGAAAAGGAAACTTAGATACAAATATGTATGTCCACATATCCCCTTAAGAATGAATGCACTGTCTTCGACAGGATACATATTTATCTACTTTCTGAAATCCCCAGAGAACCTCATCCAAATGTTGACTTTTTCTCTATAATGCTATAAAGATAAACTGAGGATCCTCTCATGTCTTGGTTCATTTTTTTGATATGTTGCTCTCCTCAGAAACTAAGGTCTCATTTTATGGCTGACCTGTTCAAAGGCTTAGATCTACTGAGAAAACTCTCAAATCTACAACTTTGATCTTGGTTTTGAATCAGAAAAATCTGTTTAGTGATTGGTTCTCCTCCCCTATGGTCCAGTAACAGGATCATAGGCAGCAGCAAGTATTTATATCCTTAGCTTGCCTACTTGGTTTTATAGCTAATTTCATTTATGTCACAATTAATAGAAGTAAAATTATTCATTTATTGACAAATTATCTGCGGTACTCTTTCCATCACAGCCCTGTCAACACCAATCAACAGTGGATTTTCTTTGAACAATTGGAGAAACTGAAATATAACAAAATAATGACAGCTTCTTTCAAAGAAAACTGATAGAAATCAGATAAAAGTTGTATTTTCCCAAAACTCTTGAGTTCCTTGCATAAGAAGCAATGCCAATGGGCAAATTGTAGTTCTTGATTAAGTTTTAAAGAGAAAATACCCTATGATCAAAGAGCAGACCAGTGATGAGGTCTTAGTCCGTAAGTGTGACCTATTAAAACACACACATACACACACACACACACACACACACACACACACACACACACGAAGCAATGAAGTCCATTCTATTACTCCACTACACCAGGAATGAGTAAGCCAGAGGAGGCCTTCCAGGCTAGGCAAAGAAACTCTCTAAATGCTATATTCATGGGATTCTCACCACAACAAACACTAAGCAAAGTCATAACCTAGCGTTCCCACCCCACTCCATGGCTGGCTGCCATGTGAACAAGCTCTAGCTTCAAATATGGGATAAACACAAATATTTTAAAGGAGAAATGAACCTACTATGCTGAATAGCAGGCTTAACCCTCCCCCAAATATATGCATAAGCACGGATATAAAAATGGAGATATTAAGCATCTTTCTCTGTGATAACATTCACACACTTAAGATGACTTAGCCTGCAAATTGTTAACTTTCCAGCTACTTATGTATGTATACTAAATATAGAAAATAATTCAAGTTGAATAAACCTGTGCAGAAAGCCCTCAGAACAAACTGAAATTAACAAAGCCTTTGCAGCATTCAAAAAAATAAACACTTACATTCTCAAACCCTTACAGTTTGTGCTCTTCTCACCCATTTTTCATCTTGACTGTGTGATTCTTTTTCTGCTTGTCCAAGACTCAGTCCGGCTTGTGCAAATCAGCTCCGAAGCTTCTATGACTCAGCAAAGAGCTCAGCTTTTATTTTTCAGATGGAATTTACCATGCTGTGACTATATCCAGGGGGAGGAATTATTTCCCAGAGCCGTTTCTAAGCAGAGCCCTTTAGCCAGAATCAGTAAAGCTCTCCCTTTGCATATAAATGCTAACCAGAGAGGCATCCTCAACAACAACCGGCTTTGCTGTCTATTCAGAGAGCAGACAGGTGTCTTCTTGGAAGCAGAGAAGGAAACTGTCCACTCTGCACACTGGCTAAAGGTACAGCCAAATAGATAGGATCCTGAGAGCTGCTTCTCTATATATTCAGATAAGGAGGAATCCTGGACTCTGGATTGGTTTGGCCACATGCTCACGTGAAAAAAAAAGTGAGAAGCTGAGGCATTCACTGGCTAATTCCTGCCCACTGTGTCTTCCCTCAGTTTTCTGGCTCCTTTAGGATAACCTGCTGGTCTTCTTTTCCTCTTTGTTGGAGAATCCCCCTTAGAATTTTATGTAGCTATAAGATCAATAATATGAATGAACTCCCACTCTGAAGGGTATTTTTAAATAGTGAAATACTAGAAGGAATAGTATCCATTAAACTCTGAAGAATGAAAATTTATAAATGAATCTGATAAACAAGATCAGCACCACTTCTTGTGTGATTGATAAGCACATGAGCTCGCACTGCCATAAACTCCACATGAATTCCATTATAAATCTCTGAAAAGGCAGTCTCACTTAGTCGACTCTTGAGAAACGTAGGGCTTATGGGGTTTCTAAGAAGGAGGGCATTTGGAATCCATTTGATCAAGGAAACAACACTGAGGCTGAGGGCCTTGAACCTCACTACCCTGCCCTATTTTCTAACCCACCAGAATGTATGCTGAGACTGCATTTGAGTCTGGAACCCAGGAGAGAAGTGAAGACATGCCTCCTTCTCCAGTTCTGGAGAATTGGTCAGGGAGGACTCTGCAGGCCCCACTCTGCTTCCAGCCAGCTCTGCTTTGATAACTTTGCCTGCACTCCACACTTTTTTCCCACTCACCTCTTCATTTTACCCCAAAACTGAGACTCAGTAGATACTTGGATAGTTCACAGATACATATTAATAATAATAAAATGTAATATGATAATAATACTGTGAAGAAACCTTAACTTTTGGTCCTAGTTGCTGTTTGTCTAAATCTGGTCAACTCTAGCAAATTAGAACAAATGACCAAACTGGTTTTTGTTTCTAGAGAGAGATTTTTGCTACAGTGCATGTACATTGCTGGAGACACACAGAGAAAGAAAGTGACAAATCATCCCCCAGTGGGGATGGCCATGCCACAATCCTTTCTCCTCCTGGGATTTTGGGCACGTATGCACACGTACCTGGTATAAGTTTCAAGACACCTGGTCCAGGACTTGAACTGCTCTCGGCCATTTGGGAGTCCAGTGTTGTAACCACTACACCTGCTGGGTCCCACCGAACTCTTCTTATTAAAACCTTGCTTTGGTTTTCATCAGATTTGGACCATCTGATTAAACCATAACAAAACATTTATGGTAACTGTCAACACTCTAATAGTTAACACTGTTCTAAACTCTTTACATGTGCTAACTCATTTAATAATCAATATAACCCCATTAGTTAAGTATTACTAATTATTACTGTGTTTATTTTACAGGAGACAAAATTGAAGCACCAAGAAGTTGGGTCATTTGCCCAGATCACACAACTGACAGGTGCTGCAGTCAGGATTCAAACCTGGGAAGTGACTCTGAGGTCAAGATCCAAACTACTTCCCTGTGCTGAGAGACACAAGATTGACTGCCAAAACATTACTCTCTGTGCAGTCTGCTCAGGGCCCCAGTACACCAACTCAGAGAGTGGCTACTTCACACAGTAGATGTAGGCAACAGGTGGGGACCAGAAGTTGGCATAATGGCTATGTTGCTGGATTCCCATGTAGTCGACTGCAGTTCGAGTCCTGGACCCAGTGGCTTAAATTCACGCCAGGAACGTGTACGTGTGTGCCCAAGATCCCGAGAGGAGAAGGGATTGCAGTGTGGCCATCCCCCACGGGGGGGGGGGAGTTCTCACTTTCTGTCTCTTTGTCTCTCTCTGTCTTTTTGGCGAGCACACGTTCCCTATAGCAAAAACCTCTTCAAAAAAAAAAAAGATGTAGGCAACAGGTAATAACTTTAACTGAGCCATTTTATTTCTAGGAATTGATCCTAAGAAAATTATATAATAATGGTATGTTATTTTATTTGACAAATAATTATATAGCACTTACCCTGTGCCAGGCACTGTTCTAAGAACTTTAAATATAACTCACTTAGGGAGGATTATGGCAATGTTGTCCATAATATAAAAGTGAAAAACTGGAAGCATCCTTAATTTCTAAAAACAGAGCTATCATTTTCTTAAACAATGGAATATACACATACCAGAATACAATGGCACCATTTAAAAATGTTGTAAGTCTATACTTACTGACTTGGGAAGATACAAACAACTTGTTGTTTTAAAATGTTGACTATAAGAAAAATGTGTAGTGTGATCACATGTATGTTTTTGGGTTTTTTTGAGAGGTTTTTGCTACAGGGGGAGAGAGAGAGAGACAGAAAGTGAGAAATCACCCCCCAGGGAGGATGGCCACGCTGCAATCCCTTCTCCTCCATTCTCCTCTCGGGATCTTGGGCACGCACACACACGTGTAAGCCACCAGGTCCGGGACTCGAACCATGGTCAACTACATGGTACTGGGTAACACTAACTGCTGGTCCCCACGTGTATGTTTTTAAAAATGTGTTTGTAGAGCCAACAGGTGGCATAGAGGTTAGAGCACCAGATCCCACATGGTAATCTGTGCAGCTTGAGTCCCAGAACTGGTAGCTTGAAAATCATACTGGGTACATGTACATATGTGCCCAAAATCCTAGGAAGATTGGAGGAGAAAGAATTGGGTATGGCCATACTCCCTGGAGGGTGATTTCTCACTTTTCCTTTTTCTATCTCTGGCTCTCTGGTGAGCACATATACCCTGTAGCAAAACTGGGGGGGAAAAAAAGTGTGTATGTTGCATTCACAGAAAAATAAAAAGTCTTGTCTTCCTGAATTTTATATTTTCACACATTTTTAAAAATTATTTTTAAAATTTTATTATTATTTTTAAATTTGCTATAGTGCAAGGGTGTGCACCAGAGAGACA
>NW_006159672.1:5775311-5784981 GCF_000334495.1 Tupaia belangeri chinensis | reverse complement strand
AGACCCAGAATTTGAATCATGGTCAGCCAAGTGGGAGTCCAGGACCCCAACCACCATGCCACCTACTGGCCCCATATATATATATTTTTAAAACAATCAATATATATATTTAGAATAGAAAATGTATGTACAGGCACAAATTTATATAAATACTCTTTAGTATTGCTACAAATATGTTCCTTGCAAAACAAAGAGAGAACTAATGTCCCTTCTGAAGACTCCACACTGACCAAGGAGGGAAGAGTGCAGAGAAGAGAGCCATGTTAATGTGTAAAACTTCAGGAGCTGCTTGTTGATTTAAATAACATCTGCTTTCTAATTATAAGAGCTAAGCATGATCATTACAGAGAATTTAGAAAATAAAAGAATATATAAATAAATTAGCAATCCTTCATAGTCCTCAAGAAGCTGAATTTTGATCAGGGCCTCCCAAGGTGCATTGCCAGCTTCAAACCTAATTCAAGATCTCAGATACCAAGGTTTAGCACTCAGGACAGAACTACCATGATCAATAGCACAGAATAACTGATTGATAAGGACATAATCTGAGGAAAGGCGGTTTGAACAGCATGTCTCATATGTGTCATGGGGCCTAGAAAAACTGTGTAACCTCCAAGGATTTTCTCCATATGGCTAGCTCCCCAAGCCATTGTGAGGCCATAGGTCTGATGTCTGCTAGCCTCATCCCTGCCTTCACTTTCCCTCCCTCTCTTTGGTAGAGCATGGTTACTTCTGTGATGATTCCGAAATCCATGGTTCTGCTGCCCCTTTCCTCTTGATTCCTAGACTCACACATTCTCCTGCCAGTCAAGTGTCTGTATCATGATTTCTCAGGGGCCTCTCAGATCCAAAACTAATGTGGCCCTTCTTCCAAAGTCCAGTCTTAATTCCACTTCAGTTCCTGACATCATTATCCACCAGTTATCATAGTAACTGGCTGATACCCCTGCCTACTCCTCTCCCTGATAGATCTGCACCTTCCAGCCCCTCCCACCCAATCATCAGGTCCTCAGACCCCACCTTCCATTGCGCTAAGTCTTCCCATCCTCTGACTCCTTCCAGGATCCCCTCTGGGTCAACTCCAACACCTCCCATCTTGGACACACTCTCCACCCACAGCTATCTCTTATAACTCAGACTTACTTAAATCATTCCCATGTTTGGTTTTGTATTTATGTTACACAAGCATGTAATCATAATATTGTTTTCTATGTTTTGAAAAATAATAGAAATAGAATAATATTTTATATATTCTTTTTCAATTCTCTCTCTTTTTAAAATTTGCTCACTGGATTGAGAGACAACACCCCCTGAGGGGGAATGACCATACTGCAATCTCTTCTCCTCCGTTCTCTTCTGGGATTTTGGGTGCTCACACACACAAGTGCCTGGGATGCTGGGTATGGGACTCAAACAGTCCAGTCAATCATGTGGGATCCAGCTGCCTTACAGCACTGGGTAGTCCTTGCAATTTTCTCTTTTTGCTCAATATTGTGTCTTTAATCTTTTTTTTTTTTACTTTTATTTTTTCTTCTAAGGGTGAGACAAACAGAGAGAGAGAAGGAGACAGCACCGTCAGCAGGATCTTTATGCCACAATCCACTCCCAGCCTTCAGTCAGCCCCAGATCATGGGCAAGCATGTGCCCAGCATATTTAGGGAGATCTCTGGAAACTTCCATGTGTGATTGCCTTGCATAGCATCATGTTTTATCATTTTGCCACTCTATGTCCCCAATGTTCTTAATGTTGATCCTCTTCAGTGCATGCAGATCACTTGCTTTCACTGTGTTCCCATGTATAAATAAACCACATTATATATTCTCAACTCCTCCCTTGCTGATAGGGAACTGATGATTTCTGTTACACATTTTTATAAATGATACTACAATGAACACCCTTGTACATATTGATGCCCATCTACTCAGGTGTCTTCAGAGCAGGTACCTAGAGATGGAGGATGGCTTGGGTGAGGGAATGGGCATTTTTGACTTTGTTAAGTATAGCCAACTGCTCTCCAAAGCAGCTCTCAAACTTCATGTTGGCCAATCTGATGGATGGAAAGAATTTCTTACACTTGAATTTAAGTTGCATTTTCCTAGCTATTAATGAGATCAGTACTCTTTGATAGGCTTGTTGGTCATCCAGATTTCTGCATCTATGAATTATCTCATATTTTCCTCCACCTTTTATCTCTGTTAGGTTAGTTGCCATTCATTGCTTTGAAGGAAGCCAGTCTATATTCTAGATACTAATCCTTTGTTAGCGAAGACTTAACCAGTCTTTAAATTTTTATCTTGCCTTTAGACTATAGAAATTTTAATTTTAATAACTCTATCCATTTTTTTCTTCTATGTTTTATGATGTTTTTGTTTCTTACTTAAGAAATACTTCCCTGATGTATATTCTCCCCTAGGTTTCTTTCTAAAGGTTTGATTTTCTTCAGTGAGTCTTTTCTATGTGGGTAAAAAGTATGCAACCTTCATTGAGAAGTCAGTTTCTCCTGGTTGCTGATAATGCTAGCTTGGTTGTTAATTCCTAATTTTATGAGGCTTTAAGCCCTCTATACCATTGCGCTGCTTTCTCTATCGATTTCTTCACCAATACCACACTGTTTTAGTTGTATAATTTTGTAAGAAGGTTTCATATCAGGTAGGGCTCTTCTCCCCTGCTTTGTAGTTCTTCAAATTTGTTTTTTTCCTAGGTTTACTTGTCAAGCTCAATGAATACCTGTTTGGATTTTAATTGGAATTACACTAAATGTATAGATTCATTAGGAGAAAAATAAGATCTCTTTGATATTGAGTCTTCTCACACATGAACAGAGAGTACCTCTCTATTATTTAGAGTTTCTTTTAGGTCTTTCAATGAAATTATATAATTTTCTCTAAAAGGTTATGCACAGTTTTCGATACAATTACTCTTAAGTGCCTAACATCTGTGCTACCATTATAAAAGTTGTTTTTGTGTATTTTATGTGTGTTATTAATATTTTTCCTTATCACAACTAGCAAGCTAGCATAGTAAAACTATTGCTTTTTAAATGTTGACCTTTTACTAGCAACTTGTTGAAATCTCTTATTAATTTTAATAGTTTGTTTGTATATTGTCTTGTATTTTCTATGGAGATAATCGTATTATTTGTGAATAACAGTTTTCTTTCTTCCTTTCCAATATCTCCACTTTTAAGTCATTTTCATATCTTATTATGCTGTATAGGATTTCCATTAAATTAAAAAGAAGTGATGATAGTTAGCATCTTTTTCTTCTTTCTGTCTTAAAGAAAAATGCTTTCAGTAGTCTGCCATCAAGTGTCACATTTGCTGCAGGATTTTGATAGATGCAGGTTAAGGGTGTATCTGTATTCCAAATTCAGTAAGTATGCATTTTTTCAAATTGTGAATGGCTGTTGCAACTTAGCAAACTTTTTTTCTGTATCTATTAAAATAAGTGTATTGGTTTTTGCCTGTCCCTCACCCCCCACCAGAACCAAGCTCACTGCCCCTCCCTACACCCTCTTCCAGATCACCTGCCTGGACCCATTTAACCATTATCTCTTGGTTGGGAGTTTTGTGATTACATGGATCACATCATTTTCAGCATCAAATTTGGGAAAGGCAAGATCTGGTTCTTTAAGATGTCTCTAAAATGTTTCACCCACGCAAAGATAGTAGAAACAGACAAGTTCGGGGTCATCTCTTTGTGTCAACGTGGATTTTTTTTTTCTTTTTTTGTCCACACTCTTGAATGTGTAACTCTTTTTTTTTTTTTTTTTGGAGAGATTTTCACTGTAGGGTGCGTGCGCTCGCCAGACAGACAGAGAGAGACATAGAGACAGAAAGCGAGAAATCACCCCCCAGGGGGGATGGTCACGCCGCAATCCCTTCTCCTCCATTCTCCTCTCGGGATCTTGGGCACGCACACACACGCGCCCGGCGTGAGTTTTAAGCCACCGGGTCCGGGACACGAACCGCGGTCGACTACGTGGGAGTCCAGCAACATAGCCATTACGCTAACTGCTGGTTCCCTTGAATGTATAACTCTTTGAAGATCTGAGCAGTATGTCAGGATATTAGGTGCAGCTCCCATTTCTTTTTTTGAAACTGATTTTTGCTATAGGAAATGTGCACTCACTGGAGAGACAAATACAGAGACAGAAAGTGAAAAATCACTCCCCGAGGGGATAGCCACACTGCAATTCCTTCCCCTCCATTCTCCTCTTGAGATTTTTGGGCACACACACACACTCGGTGTGAGTGTCAAGTCTCTGGGTCTGGGACTCAAACCAGGGTTGGCTGTGTGGGAGTCCAGTGACGTAACCATTACACCATCTGCTGGTCCCAGGTGCAACTCCCTTAAGCAAAGTTTTGCCTCCTCTTTCTATCCCAAGTGGACATAAAATTATGAGTCTCTAGATCCCAGAAGTAATATCCAGCCTATGCCATCCCTGGCCATAGCAGCTATGGCTCTTGGGCTCACAGCTCCAGTTTTCAGGGTTTTTTGCTGGCACCCAGATTGACTTTTTTCTCTGTCTTTCTCCCTATGCAGTCTTTTCTATCTCTCTGTCTTTCTCTCTCTCTACCTGCCTCTCCTCCCTCCTGTAAGACTGAGCTGTAGAGAATTCTAGTTATATTTCTTCTAGCATTCTAGGGTGCTTGTGAAGGAAAATGTCCATATTATCTTAGTTGGCCATTTTGCCAACAATTCCATTTACTTTTTCAATAGCAGCTCTACCCAGACACAAAAAGGTTCAAAATATATCAGCTTCCCAATTCTCCTCTGGTTCTTTGAGGTAAAGTCAGCTTTTTCTCTAGAAATCTGGATGTTGCAGGCCATAGCCCCCACTTGCTTCTGAGCTGCAGCTCTAGTTTGTCATCTGCCTAATTCTTACAGGTGGGTGGTAGCCTTACCACAACCACGCCCAGCTGCTATGTTCCTCCTGAAGTCACCTTTACATCTCTTTTTGAAGACCAGACAGTTTTGATACAGGCCTTGAGGCTGTACTTTTCAAGAGGTTGGTCTCATCACCACCAGACATCACAGAGGAAGAAGCTGGAAAGCCACTGAAAGGGACAGAGGCAGCAGAGTCACTCCTGGCCTCTCCTCCCACACAGGAGTAGTTGACCATCCTCATTGTTGCCACAGTCACCATAATAAATACTGTTTATTGGGGAGCCAGCAGTTAGCGTAATGGCTATGTTGCTGGACTCCCACATCGTCGACCGCGGTTCGCATCCCAGACCCGGTGACTTAAAACTCACGCCGGGCACGTGTGCGTGTGTGCCCAAGATCCCAAGAGGAGAATGGAGGAGAAGGGATTGTGGCATGACCATCCCCCCTGGGGGGTGATTTCTTGCTTTCTGTCTCTATGTCTCTCTGTGTCTGGTGAGCGCACGTGCCCTATAGCGAAAATCTCTCCAAAAAAAAAAAAATACTGTTTATTTAGAGATATGTGAACACTGACATTCCTAAGGTCACTGCTTACTTAGACAAGTCAGCCCACTGTACTTCCATCCTCAATAAAACAGCAAATACCAGCTCATATCAAAAACATCAAATGCACACCCCTGTGTGGAGCTTCAATGTCTCCTGGCTGCACAGAGTTGAAACTGCAGAGGATGCTTCCTTGTGATGTCCCACACTTGCCGTTCCTCAGAAAGCTAACAACTGCCACAGTGGGAATGGTACTGGAGGCCTTCCAAAGAAAGGCTTCTTAGGGGAAAAAGTCTTCTCTCCTTCTACAGGTGAGTTTAGCAAAAGCTTAAGAATACTCTATTATAAACGCTGCAGCTGAAAATGCACATGAAGAAAGAATTCTGGATCCCTTTTGTGATAAATGTGAACAGCTGTTCAGAGTCAGACAAAATGTGAGCCAGTCACCTGACAGTTCTATCTCACTAGTATGTAAAGAGTTGACAGATAGAAGATGAGCACTTGAGAAAAGAGAACCCAGGGCCATAGGACAGTCCTCCACTGGGAAGCCCAAGTGGCAGAGGCTGCATTCCACCTCTGGAGCCAGAACAGTTGGCTCACCTGTCATTGAAAGAGCAGCAAATGAATCTCCATTTGGAATCCAAAACGAAGAGTGTATGTTTTTAATAGAGCTGTCGATCAAGACAAAACGTGATTTTCCAACAACCTCATGTATTCCTCCCCACTGCTTTGGTAAATGACCTTATTAGTCTTCACACACACTTACACACACACACACACACACACACACACACACACACACACATTCATACACACACAGACACACTCATATCAAAACCAGAGTGGCATAAGGAATATGTGAGAATATTGCAAAGCATCTTTGACAACTGCACATGGCAAATGACTCATCTCTGAAGTTCACCTGAGTGGGTGCCAGGAGCTGCCTCCAGAGAAGCAGGGTTCTCTGCTGAAATCAACTTCACCACCTCTTTCCTCTCGAGGCCATTCATCTTGCACGCCTGAGGCCCAGACACACCTGTGTCTGCTCTGTAGGGTTGACACAGCCAGCACATTGACTGCTTCTACAATTCTTGTTCATCAGAGCATCAGAAATTAAATCCTTGGCCTCATTTTGTATTTCCACCCATGAATGCTAAATGATTACTTCACCAGATGAAAATGACTTTGTTCTAAAGTCATTGACAAATCTCTAAATTAGGCCCCACAGCTCTGAACCTGGCCCCACACCCACTGTTCTGTGACTCACAAAAATCAGACAAGCATTATCACAAGAGCATGAAGCACACTCACCACCACCACCAAACAGTCCTAAGATACCCAAGTTAGTCCCTTGATCAAGTAATTATGAGAAGTATGTGAGCCAGTGCTTGGCCTTGTGGGTGTTTCAATCTGAGGATCTGGCAGACTCCTACCTGGCTCTGGGAATTGGTTCTGACAGAGGTCCTCTTGTATGAGTGTCATTCGAGCCCTCTCCCGGGCTTGTACGCACCAGTGCCCAGTGTGAACACTGCACCATTATGTTCATTGCTAATCGACGTATTTAATCCAAAACTACCGCAAAGAATACATTGCATTCATGCTGGGTAGAGTGAGGGAGATGGTTGTCCCAGGCTAAGGCTAGAGATAACGCCCCTTTCATTGGGGTAAACACAGGACACAGTTGCTTTCATTCCAGTCCATGAGTGCCCAGAACCTGAGGTCTAACTCCTGCTGCACACTGCAGAGGAGATGATAAAGGCTGAGCTGGAAAAAACACATATGCAGTGCTCAGTAGGATGACTGATAATAATCACCAATCTCATTGTGCCTTTGCTGTGCATAGTGCCCTTCTCAGTGAGCTCTGTGCTGTGTCTCATTCAGTCCTGATGCTAGTTCAGTGAACCAAATGTGCTGTGCTGCACATCCTTCTGCCCATCCTTTCACCACTGTGGCTATTGCAGCTAGCCTCTGTGGCTGACCTGGCAGCAGGGCACTTGGCTGCAGCTCCTGTCCACTCTGGGCCCTGGGCCATACTGATATACTAGGGACCTGATCTATGCTCAGGTATGCAAAGTCTGGATGTGCAAGAGAGTTAACATGTATCTGGCCAGTGGAATCAGGAGCCAGTAACTGAGTACTGTCCTCTCACATCCTGGGAGCAGACAACTAAGAGTCTTGCTTTATATGCTCTTTAGAGGGTTCCAGTGGGATTGCACCTGGGAAAGTTGACACAGCAGTGATCAACTGACCACAAAGCCTCTTCGGGTGGTCTTCCCTTCCTCTCTGGTTCACTCTTCCAGTCCGTATTCCTATTACCTGGAGTCTCTTCCTAAAATGTTTTACCTGCAAGCAGGCCCTTGTCTAAGTTCTATTTGATGAGGGGTGGGAGGATTAGAGGTAGGAGGGTAGGGAGGTGCCAGGGGAAACTCTGTTGGGACCTAGGCTAAGGAAGCCAGAGGGGAGCAAGGAGCAGCCCCCAGGTGGGATTCTTAAACTAAGGGTAGATGAGATTCTGGAGCCCAGGGTGGGATTCTGGGACACAAGGTGATATTTTGGTATCAAAGATAAGATTATAAAATCCTGGATAGATGGGATTCTTAAATCCTGAATGGATGAGATCCTAGAACCTTAGGGAAGATTCTAGAACCCAGAGTGGTGGGCTTTTAGAACTCAGGGTAGGATTTTAGAATCCAGGGTGGGTGGGATTCTAAAAGTTGATCTGTCATCAGCAGGCAGTAAAAGGTCCCTTCTGCTGGTGGATGTGGAGATGATAAGAACTCGTATCCAGCAGCCTCGCTGGGTTGGGATGAGATGCAGGTGAGTGGTGCAAGCGACATGGCCCATGTAGCTGTGAGAATTATACATGGCTTTGTTAACAGCTTCAGTGGCCTTGCATAAAATAAATAAATAATAATAAAAACGACATCCAACAACAGCCTCAGGATTAAGTTTTCACCCTTTCAACCTTGGTTACAATGGCTCACCAAATTTTAACACATGAATTTTCGGACACATTCAAGCCATAGCACATTCTCATACCTACATCATCTACACCCAGGGAGTGCTCATGCATGCCCCTCTGCTCTTGACCACACACTGGGTAGATAATTTTACCTGCCCAGTGCAATCCCAGGCTCATGAGGATGAGGCTTGATATGTCTCTCAAATCTTCATGGACCCCGCTAATCATCAGACATGATACAGGCACAGAGAGATTTTTCCCAAAAATTTGCAGCCACAGGAACCAATAGATGCTACTGAAAAGCCCTGGAGAGTTAGCCAGATTTCAGGACAGGTATCTAAAACACCTGATTTTGTACTACAGGTGCCAGTGACAAGCCTCAGAGTGTATCTGAATGAGCTCTAACCTCAGACATAACTCAATTACAATTAAGTTCTCCAGGAGCTATATAGTGAGTTCAAAACACAGTTCATAGTGGAAAGAAGTCACACAATTTAATTTTTATGGCTTTATGTGGCACTTTTTAAAACAAAAGTGTCCGTTTTTTCTAAGTTTTTTTATATGGTCACCTATCATCATAAAGAAAGAAAGTGGCAACAATGCAAGACGTCCTTGGTTCCTATGCACCTTCATGGGTAGATGAGTCTGGAGTGCTCTAAGAATTCACTTACACCCAAAGGATGACATCAGGGGCAGGAAGAATCATGCCTCCCTAGCTTCTCCTAAAGAGCCATCCCACATACAGAGGACAAGTCTCCCTTTTCAGACTGTGAGTTCTATTCTTTCCCAAGAGGAGTAACATTACTAACCATGTGAGTTTTGCAAAATAGGAAGAGGAAATATCCACAATATGTGATTAAACAAATTCAATATGAACAATAGTGAGCAATAGAAACACTAGGAATTAACTGTTTTCTAACTACAGCTCAGGCTTCCCCTATGCACTCTACACCTTCTCATTCAAGCCTCACAACCCAGTGGAGATGTGTTAAGAGCGTCTTAGTTGTCAGAGGATAAACATGGACTCTGAGAGGGGAGATGAAGTGCACTGAAACCCACAGCTAAATTGCACCCAAGCCAGACTGGACCCAGGTTGTCTGACTCTACAGATAAACTTTTAAAAAGATGAGCACTAACTGAAGACAAACAAACAGGCAAGGCTGACCGAAGAAAAACATACAAGGGCAGTGCCTGTGCCCAGATGGAATAAGTTGACAACACTTAAAAGAAAACTCATTTTGAACTATGCATATGTGACGTGGGGAGTTCAAGGGAAA
>NW_006159672.1:5713038-5775280 GCF_000334495.1 Tupaia belangeri chinensis | reverse complement strand
GAAATTCCTCCTAAGGTATTTGAACATGACTTGAGGGGACAAGGAGTCAGAGGCCCAGGAACCCCATGGAAAGAAGGCTAATTACTGAGTCCCCTGTGCCCCCAGGTTGTCTGATGTCACAGTAGGACACAGACCCAGGTGGAAAACAAGAGTGATGGAGTGAGTAAAACCAGGGCACCAAAGGGGAGCTCATTACTCTCCCACTGACCAAGTTCCCAAGTTCAGATAGAATTTTAAGATGTAAAAAAAATAAAATAAAACAGTAAGCGAGAGCAGGCATTAATTAAAACCGAGGCGCATGGCAACTCATATGGCTTAAACCAAACAAGCTGTCTCAGCAAGCTTGCTAAAGCATATCTATCCTTTGGCTTTCCTTTACTCTTTTTTCCTAATCTGATTTCATCATGGCCTACAGGCTTTTTGGCAAAGCCTGCTCTGCTTTAATTTCCTTCCAAATGTTGGTGCATTTTAATTTACTCATGCCATTTCTCAAACCACTTGTTCTTAGCTGTTGTTCTCAAGACAAGGTATGAATATATACTGGTGGCCATAGTGAAACTCTGGTGTATACTTTGCAAGTCGCTGTAGAGGATATTTTTGCCTTATATATTTGGACAATCTACTGACAGTTGCTTCAACCTTTTTGAGGTGTATTTTTAAAGATTCTGAGAAAAGTCTGAAGAGTTCTTCTGTTAGGGATTTGTTTTCTCTGCCTATCAGAGTAATGAGTTACTTCTGTTGAAAACAGAACTTGTGGTCAATCTCCAAGTCCAACTTTCAGAATTATGCTCTGATTCTTGGAGAAATAAAAGAAAAATAATAAAGCCCTAGAAACCCTAAGAAACCTGCTTCCATGGAGCTTTAAAAAGCAGCTGGGACCAGTGATTGGTGTAATGGCTATGTTGCTGGACTCCCATGTAGTCAACTGCAATTTGAGTCCCAGATTCGGTGGCTTAAACTCATGCCGGGCATGTATGGGTGTGTGCCCAAGATTCCGAGAGGAGAAGGGTATGAGGCGTGGCCATGCCCACTGGGGGGTGATTTCTTGCTGTCTGTCTCTCTGTCTTTCTGGCAAGCACACGCACCCTATAGGAAACCCCCCCAAAAAAAATAAATAAATAAAGAGAGAGAGAGAATAAAAAGCAGCCAACCCCTTCCAAATACACCCAGAGAATCCTTGAATGTAGATGAGAGTGCAAGGCCCTTTTCCATCCCTATGCCTCTCAGAGGCTGAGAGAAAGGCCTCAGGATGATATCTGGCTCAGGAAGGCTTGAACTGCCCCTGCAAAAACAGTAAGCACGATCTTCATTCCTGTGGCAGCTGTCTTGGTGCTGTCCATGGTGCTGCCTCTCAACTCTATTTATGACTTCAGTTCACTGCATACCTGACTCTCATCTGTTAACAGGCCTGGAATCTAGTGAACCCCGCAGCTTAATCTATGTTACCAACTAATTCTTACTCTTCCTAGCTTTTGGCATCAGTCCTGGTAGAGACTGGCTCATTTGATGGGCTGCCAGTGGTGGCTTTGGTCTTGTTAATGCACGCCATTACTGCACCCATGCCCCAGCCAGCCTAGTCTGCATGATAACTCATATGCCACAATATTTGCCCATTTAGTTTCCAAGCCTCTGTCAGTGCCTTCCATATTGGTCCACACCCATGTAAGAGGTGGTACCAGAAATATTAACCCAGAAGTTATTCCCTGAGCTTATTCACAAAGGAAGCTACTCGGTGGTTTTGTTTTTGTTTCTGTTTTGTTTTGTTTCTGAGAGGGTTTTGCTATAGGGCACATGCACTCACCAAAAAGACAGAGACAGAGAGACAGAAAGTGAGAAATCACCCCCCGGGGGATAGCTATGCTGCAATTCCTTCTCCTCCATTCTCCTCTTGGGATCTTGGGTGCACACGTACACGCACCTGGCGTGAGTTTAAGCCATTGGGTCCAGGACTCGAACCACAGTTGATTACATGGGAGTCAGCAACATAGCCATTACAACAACTGCTGATCCACTAGGTATTTTTTATACACACACTCATTTATAAAAAGTATTGGTAAATAGAAGTTATTGAGAAAAAAAAATTAAAAGGGTATCCAGGCTTTTCCAAGGCATCAGGAGAGGAAAAGAAAACAGAAAGAAAGAAAAGAAGGAAAGAAGGAAGGAAGGAAGGAAGGAAGGAAGGAAGGAAGGAAGGCCTCTGTCTTGAGGAATGGTGACAATACACTGGTCAGCTGATGACCTGAGTAGACCAAGAGACTTCAGACTAAGAGCTGGGTTTGAAGTGGTTCCCAACTCAAGTGCCTCTCACTTTCTGATAGGTGAAAACATGATCCTTTCTAGAGCAGGAGATATTTTATCCTATGTCTCAGAGAAATCTTACAAATGTTCAAGGACAATGACTAACATACAGCTAATAATAACCCGAAACAAAGCAAATGAGTAAGAATCAAGTTTTCAAAAAATTTTAAAAGAACCATACAAACTTCAGATATTACAATTAAGTCACAAAACAATACTATTTTTAAAGCTGGACTATTTTTGGAGCAGTTCTAGGTTCATAGCAAAATTTAGCAGAAACACAGAATCTCCACATACTCCATCCTCTTCCCACCCATGCAAAAATCTCTATTTTTTTTAAAGAAATAAATTACAAACTTGAAAATGACTTTGTGGGATATAAAAGTATAAGAAGCAATATGCCAAACTGAATTTTTTAAATAGCTGTTTCTAATTTTTAGAAATAGCAAATATATAAAAAAAAAAAATAAAGACACAGATGGAACAACAGAAGCAAACTGGTGAACTGAAAGCTAATTCAGAAGAAATTACCTGGAATTAACAGAGAATGAAAAAAAGTAGAACACACAAAAAAAAGTGAAATGAAGGATAAGATGAGAAGACATCTTAAAAGGAATACATCATTGTTGGCAGAAGCAAACTTTGAAGACATAATGAGTAATAATTCTTTAAAACTGATGAAAGACAACATTCCAAGGATTCAAAATGTCAAAATCTAGATATATTAAATTGAAACTTGAGAAAGGGAAGGAAGAGAAACAACAAACACAAAGACAAAATAACAAACTCTTCAAAAGAAAAAGCCTATGTTCAAAGAAAGGACAGAATAACAGATTACTTCTCACAGGAACAATGGAAGCCACAAAATGATGGAGAAATATTGTAAATATTTTTGTTTGTTAATTTTCCAGAGGGTGCATGCATAAGCCAGAGAGTCAGAGAGAGAGAGAGAGAGAGAGAGAGAAAAGGGAGAGAGAAAAAGAGAGAAAGCACCAAGCACCCCTCCCCCCATAGAGAATGGTCACATTACAACACATTACAATCCCTTCTCCTCTATTTCTCCCTCCTTTCAGGATTTGGGCACACACATGCATATGTATGTGCCCAGTGTGATCTTTAGTCCTGTGTCTGGGACTCAGACCACACAGTTGGCCATGTGGAATCCAGCCACTTTAACCACCATGCCACAGGATGACCCTAAATATGCTGGTTTTTTGTTGTTTGTTTTTCTTTTCTTTTCTTTTCTTTCTTTATTTTTTTTTTGAGGTTTTTTTCGCTATAGGGCGTGTGCGCTCACCAGACAGACAGAGACATAGATACAGAAAGCGAGAAATCACCCCCCAGTGGGGAGGGTCACGCCGTAATCCCTTCTCCTCCATTCTCCTCTCGGGATCTTGGGCACGCACGCAAACGTGCCCGGAGTGAGTTTCAAGCCACTGGGTCCGGGATGCGAACCACGGTTGACTATGTGGGAGTCCAGCGACATAGCCATTACGCTAACTGCTGGTCCAGGATGATCCAGTGCTCAATAAGAAAAACACTAATGGGCATAACTCAGGCAGAAGGAAAGTGATTCTGCATAACGTCTGAGAAGCATATAGAAATGAAAAGCAATAAAAATGTATGTATGAAAATGAAATAAGTATGTATAAAAATCTAAAAAAAGATTGTAGAAAAAAACCTGTCATAATAATTTCTAGTGGTGTTACATAATAAATTACAGAGAAATAAAATGTCAAATAACCAAAACATAAAAGTTTAAAGAGGGATCAACTGAGTTAACAATTCTTTATATTATCTGGGGAAAGGATTTTGATTAACTCTAGCCATTAATAAGTTAATTTTGTCTGTTTGCAATCATAAAAATAATAGGAAAAAAATATATAATGCTTAAGTAAAAGATAGAGGGTTAAAAAAACATCCAGTCAATGCAAAAGAAGGTTAAGAATGAACTAAAAATAGGTGCAGCAAATAGAAAGCACAAAATAAAACTGATTTATCAGTGGAACCATTAAATGGAAATTAAGAAATATACTTCTGGGAACCAGCAGTTGACATAATGGCTATGTCACTGGACTCCCACGTAGTCAACCGTGGTTCGTGTCCCAGACCCGGTGACTTAAAGCTCACGCCGGGCGCGTGTGCGTGTGTGCCCAAGATCCCGAGAGGAGAATGGAGGAGAAGGGATTGCGGCGTGGCCATCCCCCCTGGGGGGTGATTTCTCACTTTCTGTCTCTCTATCTCTCTCTGTCTGTCTGGCGAGCACACGCGCCCTATAGCAAAAACCTCTCCAAAAAAAAAAAAGAAATATACTTCTAAGGTGAAAGAAAAATGACAATGATGATGTCATAATTTGTGATCTTCCCCAAATTTCTTCTTGAAACAAAAATGAATAACCAGTGTAGACAAAACAATAACCAAAAAAAAATGGACAAAACAGGGGCCAGCAGATAGCGTAGTGGTTACATTGCTGGACTCCCACAGTTCAAGTCCTGGACCTGGTGGCTTCAAAATCACGCCAGGCATGTGTACATGCATGCCCAAGATCCTGGAATAAGAATGGAGGAGAAGAGATAGTGGGATAACCATCCCCTCTGCAGGGTAGGGGGTAATATCTCACTTTCCTTCTCATTCTGTCTCTGTCTCTTTCTCTCTCTTTGGTAAGCACACACATTTTAAGGCAAAAACCTCTTAAAAAGTGGACAAAACAAGATGACAAACTACCATTATATTTTACTCAGATATATATCCTTGAATGTTCTCTTTCTTAGTTAATTTGTCCACTTTCTTATGGTAATCATGAAATTAATAGAAAATATATATATATATAATTTTTAAGTAAAAGGATCAAGAATTTGGGAAAGCTTAACTAGCAGGTTCATCTTTGGCCCCTGTGGTGTCAGTTGCAGATGTGGAGCTTGAAGGATTTACTTACAAGATGGCTTCTGCACTCATCTAGGATCTCAGAAAGAATCACTAGCTGTTGATGCTGGCTGCTGGCTGAACCTCAGTTGAACCATAAACAAAAGCAGCTACATGTGGCCTTTCATGTATCTTCTCATCACATGGTGATTATGTTCCCAGAGTACACATATCAAGAGCAAGTATTCCAAAAGGTCTTTGCAGAGATGCAAGATTTCTTAATACCTAGCCTTGAGAGTCTTACATTAACCACTAAATTTCATAATAAATGCACCTGTGATTCAAAAGAAGGGATATTTAGACTCCACCACTCAATATGGAGTAGCAGAGAATTTTCAGCTATCTTAAATCTATCACAGACACAACCCCAAAAATACCGAAGGTGGGGCAAATCACCACCACCACCAAACCCATGTAGTACAAGAAACTGTGCAGGGGCAGTGAGAGAAGATAAAGGAATTTTTTTAAGAGAGAGAGATTTTTGCTATAGGATGTGTGTGCTTGCCAGAGAGATGGAGAGAGACAGAAAGTGAGAAATCACCCCCCTGGAGGGATGGCCATACCGCAATCCTCTCCCCTCCATTTTCCTCTCAGAATTTTGGGCACACACACACATGTGTCTGGCATGAGTTTCAAGATGCCAGGTCCAGGACTCATGTGAGAGTCCAGCAACATAATCATTACACCATCTGCTGGTCCCCCCAAAATGTTTTTAATGGCCAAATAAAAATTGTGTATATTTATAGCTAGTAAATATTATATGGTTCCCAGAACTAAAGAATTCAGAAATCACTAACAAGCACTTACCCCAAAAATATGGGGTCCTCGCTTCAAATGGATGCATGAGGGGCAAAGTCAATCTTGATCAAAGCACAAATGGATATGTAATTTTGCATAGAAAAAAATAAAGAAAAGCCCACTATAAGAAGTTGAATGGTAAGAGATAAAATGAGAAAAATATACTCAACTTATATCATAGTTCAAGAGTCAATATACTTACTATAAGAGGAACTTTTAAAAATTGAGAAGAAAAAGTCAAACAACTCCAAAGTAAAATGGGAAGAATAATGAATAAACTGTTCACATAAATGTAATGTAAATAGTCTTTATATACATGAAAAGACACTAAATTTCACTCATGTAAAGAGAAATGCAAATTAAAACTACACTTAAATTATCATTTCTCTTCTACCTGGCAAACATCCAAAGGTTTGACAACATTGTTGGCAAGGCAGAGGGAAGCACATATTCTCATACATTGCTGGTAAGAATGTTAAATAATAATATAACTCCTGTGGACAAAATTTTAGCAAGACAGGGCATATTATATAGTTATTTTCTTCTTGATTCAGAAATCTTATTTATAAGAATCTATTCTAAATATATTGGAAATTACAAGGGAACTTCAAAAAAGTCAGTAGAACAATGGAATTAAAGTATGAGTTCATTTTGGCGCAAAAAAGTTAAAACCTTTGTATAATGTTTTTCATAATGAAAAACTTTCAGGGGACCAGCAGTTAGCATAATGGCTATGTCGTTGGACTACCATGTCGTCGACCACGGTTCACGTCCTGGCCCCAGTGGCGTAAAACCCACGCCGGGCGCGTGTGTGTGCGTGCCCAGGATCCCAAGAGGAGAATGGAGGAGAAGGAATTGTGGCGTGGCCATCCCCACTGGGGGGTGATTTCTCACTTTCTGTCTTTCTGTCTCTCTGTCTGGTGAGCACACTTGCCCTATAGCAAAAACCTCTCCAAAAAATAAAAAATAAATAAAATAATAACTTTCATAATGAAGTTTTTGAGGTCCCTGCATATTTGAAACCATTTATGCGCAAGGTTATCCATAGGAGAACTATTTCTTTTTTGAAGCTTATTCCATGACAAAGAGAGACACAGAGAGATTTAGACAGACAGATACTCCAACAGGGTCTTCATGCCATGGTCCATGTTGCATCTTTAGCCAACCTAGATCATGGGCATACACACCCATGCTTGGTTTGTACAGGGAGGTCCTAAGACAGGAACCCTGGACACTCCCATGTGAATCCACTCTATTACTGCTACACCACTGTCTAGCCCCCATAGAACTATTGTTAACTGCAAAAGACTGGAAATAATTTAAATGTTCATTGAAAGAGAACTGGTTAATTAGGCTAAGCTACAGCCGCACAGTGAAGTATAACATTCTGTGGAAAAGGTACATACATAGTGATGTGGAGTGATAGCCAAGATATGGTATTAAGCAAAAATCTCTCTTAAAAAAAGAAATAGATAAAAAAACTTTTTAAAAAAAAAAGAAAATAAATAAGCAAACAACAGATACAGATATAGTATTCATAAAACATGTAAGTGACAAAGAACTAGTATCTATAATATATAAAGAACATTTATAACTCAAGAACGCACAATCCGGGAACCAGCAGTTAGCGTAATGGCTATGTCGCTGGACTCCCACGTGGTCGACCGTGGTTCGCGTCCCAGACCCGGTGGCTTAAAGCTCATGCCAGGTGCGTGTGCGTGCGTGCCCAAGATCCCGAGAGGAGAATGGAGGAGAAGGGATTGCGGCATGACCATCCCCCCTGGGGGGTGATTTCTTGCTTTCTGCCTCTATGTCTTTCTCTGTCTGTCTGGCGAGCACATGGGCCCTATAGCGAAAACCTCTCCAAAAAAAAAAAGAACACACAATCCAATAGAAAGCATATAAGAGATTTGAACTTCATGAAAGGAAATATACAAATAAAAAACATAAAAAAAGTGTTCAACATTATTAGTAATTAGAGAAAGGGAAATTAAAACCACAATTGGATACAAGTATACACTCACCAGGATAGCTACAATTTAAAAGTTCAAGCACATCAAATGTTAGCAAGGATTTGGAATGACTGGAACTTTCATTCAAAATGGAGTACCCATTTTGGGGAAAGTTCTGTCCATTCCTTATAAAGCAAAACACACAGCTACTCTATGACCCAGCAGTTCTGCTCCTAAGAACTTCCCCACACAAAGAAAAAGTGTGTAAGAATGTTCATCACATAAGATAATATAGACTATATCACAATAATCAGTTTTCCAATATCTCATCTCTAAATTATATTAAATAATTTCTCAGCCCCAAAAATCTTTGTAAAACATCCTTGGCATTACTTGCAGAGAATACCAAACTGCAAAGTAACTGTAAGTAAAAAGAGAAAAAGGAACAAATCCTGGCACCATCATCCCTCCCACTGCTACCAGCTTGGAGGCTTTGTGGTAAACAAAGATAGGTCAAGAAAAACCACAGAAAAAAACAGAATGAGGTTAATGAAAGATTCATCAGACACCCACCGTAAAAATGAAAGTCACTCTCAATATGAAAAAACAGAAAGAGTACCCAGATAGTTCATAACACTGGCAGCAATAAAGAGCTATTAAAGAACTTAAAGGGCCAGACCCCATTTAATGGGCAGGACATGTCTAAGGGACCAGGTGAACTATTTAAAGACACAAGCTCTGTTAAAGGGTCAAGAGCGGTAGACTAGCCAGTGGCATGGTAGTTAAGGCAGCTGTACCCCACATGGTTGACTGTGTGATTTCAGTACTGGGCCCAGTGGCTTGAAAAGCAGTGGGGCATGAGTATGTGCACATGCCAAAATCCCAAGAGCAGAACAGAGAAGAAATTGTGGCATGGCCATCCCCGTGGGGAATGATTTCTCACTTCTCACTTTCTCTCTCTCACTCTTCTCTCTCTGATGAACACACACAACCTATAGCAAACTTAAAAAAATAAATAGAGGCAAGAGTGGGACTGATCTGTGGTGTGGTTAAGTGCTATGTATTGGGAGCAGGAGCCCATGTGGCCAACTGTGGTTCAAATCCTAGTCCTGGAAGCTTGAAAAACACACTGAGCACATGTATGTGTATGTTCAAAGTCCTGAAAAGAGAAATGGAGGAAGAAGGACTGCAGCATGATCACATCTCACTGGGGAGAGGGGGTCTCTCTCTCTCTCTCTAACTATTGAGTATACACACCCTTTGGCAATAAATACAAATAAGAGAGGCAAGAGTGATGGAAAAGAACAGATGTGCTATATTAGGTCAGTTTTCCAAACATAGATCTTCTAGGGAGGGGGAAAAAAGGAAGGAGAAGCTCCTTTTGGCAATGAGGGAGAAAGGAAGAAATTTAGGATCCTATGAGGCAAAAAGCAAATCAAAATATTCATAAATCTCTGTTATCAAAACAAACAAAAAACTCATTGAAATGTCTAGACTTTACCATACTAACAGAAAAGTATGCCATTAAGGTAAGAATCTCATAAAATCTTAAAAATTACTAATTAGGTAAGGTTTCCTAAGCACCTACTGGTGTCCAATGTGTTCATAAATATGAACCAAAGGAAAGTAAAGAATGTAGAAGACTACTGGAGAAAATAAAAAAACAAAATTTTATACAGAAGAAATAAGAATTCCCTCCCTTTTTTTAAAAAAAACATTTATTTATTTATTTATTTCCATTTGTTGTTATTATCATTTTTAAATTTTGACCAGAGAGAGACAGAGAGAGAAAGAGAAAGGGAAAGTGAGAAAGCAAGCCTCCAGGTCCAGGACTCGAACTGTAGTCGGCCACTTGGGTATTTAGTGCTCTTAACCACCATGCCACCTGCCGGCCCTGAGAATTCCCTCCCTTTTAAAAACAACCACAAAGCAGGAGAAACCTGTAAGTTCAAACAGAGCCAGGCATACTCAACCAACCAGTTGAGGTTGTGAAAAGCCATATTGAATTGGTAATTTTAAAAAAATTAAATGGACCCCCAAAATGGGAGAAATGAAAAAAATGTATTGAACTTGGAAAAAAAAATTAACTCAGAAATGAGAAATAAATTATAAAATACAGAAAAAAGAATAGACTCAAACAAAAACTAGTAAGAGACATTGAAGAATAGGTATTGAAGACAAAACAAAATAAAATAACATAAAGTGAAACAGGTCAGAGAGGGGCCAACAAGTGGCATGGTGGTAAAGGGCACTGGACTCCCACATGGCCAACCGTGGTTCAAGCCCTGGACCTGGCGACTTGTTTTCTCACTTTTCCTATCTCTCTCTTTCTTACTCTCACTATGTCCTTCTCTGGTCAAATTAAAATAAATAAATAAATAAAGTTAAATTAAAAATAATTATTAAAAAAAAAAGGTCAGAGAAAACAAAGTAGAAATGGCAGGTAAGAAGAGGAGGGATAATAGTTGTATTTTTATAATCCCTAAAGAACAAAAACAAAACAATGGGATACAGATAATATTTAAAGCTAAAATCCAAGAAAACTTTCTACAATATATAGAGAAAAAAACTGAATTTACATATTTCAAGGCCTCACTGGGTACCTAAAAAATAAATTCAAACCAATCAATTCTGAGACATACCCTATAACACTATTAGATTTCAAAGCTAGCAATGAAATTCTCAAGGTCTCCAGGCAAAAGGAGCAATTAATTTACAGAATCAAAAGAATTAGACTAGCATCAGACTTTTTAGAAATATAAAAGCAAACAATGGAACAATATTTTTTAGAAAAATCAGTAAAAGAAAGAACAATTCAAGAATTTTAGAAACAGCCAAGCCTGGAACATCTTATAGTTCCAGAGAATAAGAAAGTGCTAAAGAAAAAAAAAAAAAAAAAAAAGAAGTAGAAGAAAAGAGAAAGGGAGGAGAAGGAAAGGAGGAGAAGAAGAAATAATAGGAGGAGGAGGAGTAAAAGATCATGAACATGGATTTGTGTTGAGGAGGTCTCTGGAAACAAACTTGAAACCTTCCCATACAACTTATAATTCCAAAAAAAAAAAAAAGTGTAAAAAAAAAAAAAAAAAAAAAAGAAGTAGAAGAAAAGAGAAAGGGAGGAGAAGGAAAGGAGGAGAAGAAGAAATAATAGGAGGAGGAGGAGTAAAAGATCATGAACATGGATTTGTGTTGAGGAGGTCTCTGGAAACAAACTTGAAACCTTCCCATTCAGGCCAAACTTGCAGAGTGTTGTACCACTGCTACACTGTCCATCTCTAACAACTTTATTTATAAGAACCTAAATCTAGAAACTGCCTATGTACCACTCAGTAGAATGGATAAACAAACTGTGGTGTATCCGTACAACAGAATATGGTTAAACAATAAAGAAAGACTGAACTTCTAATAACACAGAAATGAATTAATCTCAGATTCCCACTCTCTTAGGATAGACTTACTGCCCATGCTAAGATCAGAGGCAGACAGGATAAGAGGAAAGATACTGAATCTCATGTCTTAAAAAGAAAAAAATTTCAGGAACCAGCAGATGATGTAATGGTTTCATCGCTGGACTCTCATGCAGTCAACCACAGTTTGAGTCCTGGACCCAGCAGCTTAAAACTCACGCCAGGCATGTGTACATGTGTTCTCAAGGCACTGGGAGGAGAATGGAGAAGGGATTGCACATGGCCCTCCCCTCTGGGGGGTGATTTCTCTCTTTCTGTTGCTCTCTCTCTCTGGAGAGTGCATGTGCCCTGTAGAAATAATCTCTCTAAAAAAAGAAAGGAAGGAAGGACGAAAGGGAGGGAGGGAGGAAGGAAGGAAAAGAAAAAAATTCAACTTGAGCTTATTTCTAGTATTTTATTATTTTCCTGAGATTTTAATTTGAATGTTAAAAAAGACTCAGGGCCAGCAGGTAGCATGGCAGTTAAGGATGCTGGATTCCCACATGGATGACCATTGTTTGAGTCCCGGATCTAGTGGCTTGTTTTCTCACTCTTCCCCCCACTCCCCCCACCTCTCTCTTGCTCGGTCCCTCTCTGGTCAAATGTAAAAATAAAAAAAATTAATTAAATAAATTAAATTAAATAACTCTTTAAAAAAGAAGACTGCCATTTGCAACAACCCAAATGAACCTTACAGGCATTATGCTAAGTGAAATAAGCTAGACACAGAAAAACATGTACCTTATTGTATGATTCAATTTATATAAGATAGCTAAAATAGTTAAATCATGGCATTAACAAAGCCAAGAAGGGCGGTTATGAGGAGCTAAGGGGAGGAAAAAAATGGAGAGTTTCAACTAAGTAAAAATCAATAAGCTCTAGAAATTGGCTTTACAACATTGTACCAAAAGTCAATAATAATTGATATAATTGACACTTTAAACATTGTTGCTATGATCTAGATAGTGGTTAGTCCCCAGGAGGCTCACGTTCTTGGATTTAGTGCCCAGTTTAATAGCATTGGAAGGTGGCGAGACTTTTAAGAGGTGAGGTCTAGTAGGCTAGTGGATCATGGAACATCATTCTCACCAATGGACAAGTGCTTTCTCAAAAGATGGAGTGAGTTGTTATCTCTTATGAGGATAGGTTTGTTCCCATGAGAGTAGTTTGGTATAAAAGAAAGATGGTAGCCCCAGGCCATTCTTTCTGCTTGTCATCAATCATGTGACATAGCACAAGAGGTCAGCCAGATGCCAGTTCATGCTTCGGACCCCCCTGCCACTGGATCATGAGCTAAATAAACCTCTACTCCTGTTTTTCTTTTTCTTTTTCTTTTTTTTTTTTTTTTGCTATAGAGCCCATGTGCACACTAGAGATAGACAGACAGAGAGAGATAAAGTGAAAAATCATTCCCTAGGTTGACAGCCACATCCCCAATCCCTTCTCCTCTATTTCCCTCTTGGGAATTCGGGCACATGCGTCCAGCATGTTTTTCAGGCCACTCACTGGGTCCAGGAATTGAACCCCACAGTTGACCATGTGGGATCTAGCCCCCTTAACCACCACACTGCCAGCTGGCCCCAAACTTCTCTTTATAAATAATGAAGTCTCAGGTATTTTTGTTCACAGCACAATAGTAGACTAAGACAATCATACACTTAAAACTTGTTAAGAGGGGGGACCAGCAGGTGGCATGGTGGTTAAGGTGCTGGACACTCCCACATGACCGAACAGGTTTCAAGTCCCTTAAGAGAATAACAGTTATGTGACGTGTTCTTACTTCACAGAATAAAATATTTTAAAAGCAAAAGAAAATAATTTATCAGGTATTGCTCATAATGGTGAAGAATTAAAGTCAACCCAGATGTCTTATAGGAAACTAAAGAAATAATTGCTAATTGAATAGTATATAGACTGAAAATCATTTTTTCAATGAATTTTGAAAATACAAAGATGATGTTTTTGAAAGTAGGATATAAAATGATTACAGTGTGATTCCAGTTCTGTGTGTGTGATGGAGGGATTTTTCACACACATTGATGATCAGGAGGTTGGTAAGCAGCAGGCAGATATATAGACATAGAGAGACAGGGCACCTGTGCCCGGTCTGTAGCCTGTGCTGTCCTAACAAAATACTGTAGATTGGGTGACTTTGGGATTTGGGGCACTCATGCACAGGCCCAGCAGAATTATCAACAACTGGGTCTGGGACTTGAACTGTGGTCGAACATGTGGGAGCCCAGTGCCTTAACCTCCGTGCCATCAATCCCAGGCCAGCTGGTAGCTTGGCAATAAAGGTGACTGGATACCACATGGCCAAATGCATGGTTTGGTTGGAACCCTGAATCCAGAGGCTTGAAAATGGCACTAATCCCATCATAAGGGCTCCACCCTCTTGATCTTATCTAACCTAATCACCACTCAAAGGCCTCATACTATAACATTGGAGGTTAAGAGACATCAACATATAAATAGAGGGGGCAATTTAATCCAGAGTTGACTTGATTGCATTTTTCTGAAAATAGAACTGCTTCCTTTATGATTAGGGAAAAAAGGAAAAGGATGATGTCAAAAAGTCCAGGTGCTCAATTACTGTAATGCCTAAACAGTGAGACCTTTATACATGGTGAGACTTGTACAGGGGACTCCTCAGCACTTAAGAATGGGAAGAAGGACATTCCAAGATATTGTGAGAGCTAAGTCAGTGCAGTGCTTCCCTTGTTGCTGGATGCTCCTATGTGGCATTGGCTGGAAGGCAGGAGAGGGAGCAGAAATAAAGGGTCACACTTGTTCAGGCTGCTGCTGCTGAATAGGATTGTGTGGGTGGGAGGGGAGGACTGCAGGAGAGTAACACCTGATTTTCAGACCTGGCCAGCATGATAGCCCAGAGAAAGGAAGGGAGTAGACAATGGCCTCGGCCCAATGGCCACTTCTCTGGAGTGCTCAGATGTTTTGCTGTCCCAAGAGGCCTCTTTGAGGGAAAACGAAGTTAGCCACAGACAGGTAAAGTGTGGCAGGAGGCTTGGGCAGGAGTGGAGGACAACGCCTCCACTGGACCAGGCACAACATCATGGTGACACTGTTGTCTAGGAGCCATAGTAGACAGGATCCCTGCACTTAGCCATAATGGGTAATGAGAGAATGGCAGCTGAGATTACTTCTGAGTCCTGTGGGGTTTTGGACTCCGAGGGTACGGCCAAGAAGACAGGCCATATGTGGGATCAGACCCTGGTCCAGGGGACTTTCTCAAGTCCCTGGACAGTAACTAAAAGACATAGGTTCTAATGCTGATTCTATGACTAGAGAAAAGGCCCCTCCTCCTCTCAGTGTCTGCATCTACAAGGAGAAGAGCAGAGCTTTATTTGCTATTAATGTGTTGGGGGGGGTGGGGAATATGCAGGCAGTTGCCAAAGTAATGGTCATTCATGGCCTACAAACCAGTTTTCAGAAAAAAAGTGAAAAAGAGGCTAGTCTCATGTCCTCTGCTTTTAATCCTAAACCCTGGCAGACTCACCACTTGGTACTTTCTTCTCCTGTCTACCTACCCTAGGCAGAGGGGAGGCTTTCCCAAGCACCTAAAAGCTTCCTGGCTCCCTCTGTAACAACCAAGGCAGAGAAAGAATTTTGAATTTCCTACTGTTCTGCATGAGAATGCCTAGGTCTGCGAGTCAACACCCTTGTTCGTTAAATTTACCGGCAGCATGCAAAGAAGAGAGCCTTTAATGCATTCCATCACAGTATAGAAAAAAGGTTGAATAAAAATCTAAGTTGCAAAACAGAAGGGTCTTGCTAAAAATCTTTTAACAGCTTCTCAAATGAGAGGCAAGGTCAAGGGATATTTTTTTTCTAGAAAAACTGTCAGGCAGCACCTCTTCACTGACTCCTGACCCCCAATCAAACCCTAATTCACAGGCTTCCGACATTATCAACATCCGAAAGCTACGCCGATCATCCCAGGAAACGGGAACACGTGAAAAATAAAAACTAGATCTCAGAAAGGAGAAAGAAAAAAGGGGAAAAAAGAAGGGAAAAAATCGCACCGGCCGCACCTTCCTGCAGGAGACACCGAGATGCTGAAATGCGGGAGTCCGCGATCCACCGGCACCCGAGCACCTGCGCGGCCCCACCCAGAGGCCGCGTCACGGCCAGCGCCCGAGGCCTGTGCGCTGTATGGGTCCCGGCCCTTACAGTCACCAGGAAATGAACGCAATGCCATAAATGGCCTATGGTCCGCGGGAGATCGCCTGGAGAAGCAGAGAGGAGCCCTGCCCCGGGCAGAGGCATCCCGACAGCAGGACGCCTGGCCTGCAGGACGTCACCTTGCCACCCCCGCCACCTCCAGGCCACGTCCGGACTCCGTGCGGGACCAGTGATTCCTGCAACCCCAGCCAACCCAGGGCCACCCACCATCCCAGCACGCAGGATGCTCCCGGACCTGGGACGCACTGCTAGGCGCTGGCGGAGCGCAGAGGCCCTGACCCAGGGACTCCCCGCGACCCCCTCCCCGGCCAGGTTGCGGGCGACACATGGGGGTCGGCCCTTTGCTGCTGCTCACCGAGGCTCCCCGCGAGCCAGCTCCGACCGGTACGGGCTCCGAGACGGTGGCGTCCGACGGCCCCGCTCAGCCATTGCAGTGGCGCTGCGGCGGGCGGGGGGCGCGCGTCACCGCGGGCTGGCGCCCCGAAATCAGGCCCTCCCCCGACACTCCCCGCTTCCCGGCCGCTTTCCGCACGGTCGCGTTGTTATCATAGACACCCGCCCTTCGTCCCCTTATTTCCATTATTGTTGGTCTTATTCTTTTAAGGAGCCGGTTTTCAGTCTATCTAAATTAGGGAGAGAGGAAAAAAAAAAAAAGATGTTCCTGAAAATAACTCGGGCTGCAGCAGAGGGAGTCTGCAGAGCAAGGTGAAGAGATAAAAAGCCAGGTTGTATAAAACGTGGCACTGTTTGCCTGGAAGTGCTATGGGTTTAGAGGGAGACTTACTAATGATAAGAATCACTCACCCACATTTCACGTTGGGTATGAGCAGCCATGAGCAGCACAGAATAGTAGCACATGTGTGTTTTAACCATTAACTCTTGGTTTTCCATCTTCAAATGCTGCCTTCCACTGCCCTGTGGGAGAGAAATACTTTTTGGAGCCTTGTGTTGAACAAATATCGTTGCTCCCAGTTCAGATTTACAATTCCATCATTAAGCCATGCCCTCTGGGGCATGAGCTTCCCAGCCACAACTTCTAAATGCTCTGTCTGGGTCTTCACCTGTAAAGTAGGAAGAATATCAGTAGAGCTGTTGGAGGAATTAAATGACTGAATAGCTGTCACATACCAGAAGGGTAAATAACCTTTTATAAAAACTTATATGTCGGTAAAATATTCCTTAGGAGAATGCATTGCCTCTCTGGATACAAGTCAGTAGAGGCCAAATTTCTGGTCATGAAAAATAGATGTTTTTGCAAGTGGATCATTAGGTGTAAAAATGCCTGGACCCATGCATTTTCGGCTACAGGAAAACCAACACTATTTATTGATAGCTTGCTAAGAACGTATATGATAATACAGAACCTCAGTCTTGCAAGAGGCTGTTCTCCCAACTGGCCATATGGTAAGCCTTTAAATAGATCATCCCAACATTCTATGCCACTTCAGGATGATACATGGGAAGACTTTATGTAAACTCCATGTCAACCCATGGCCTCACTTCTTTGCTTCCTAGGTCAGGAGCAGTTGTGAATGGAATAGTGTCAAAGTAAATTAGGTATTCAGTAAGTCTCCAGATGGTGTAACTTGGGGAAACTCAGTGGACAGGAAAGGGAAAACTGCACCAAGAGTATTTATTTCAGTAAGGACAAGTCACTGTCTTTCCATGATGGAAGGGGTCTGATATAATCGATCTGCCACTGAATGGCTAGCTTGTCTCTGCAGGGTGTGGTGTCACATCATGATTTCCAATATTGGTCTTGGTTGTTGATAGACTGAGTACTCAGCAGTAACAATAGCCAGATTAGCCCTGGCGGGGGAGATTAAGGTTGTTTAGCACAAGTATAATTTTCATCCATGCCACAATTACCACTTCTTCCATGACCTTTTTGTGGAAGACTGGTATGGCCAGAAGAGTTGACTTACACCTATAGAATGGGTCATCTTGTCCACTTAGTATTGAGTGCCACCTACGCAGTAAGAACATTGGGTGAGCATGGACATGGAATACGAATATTCTGGGCACCTTCCAAAAGGCTGTCCAGGGCAGGTCTTGTAGCCTAGTGGTTGAAGGAGACTGATTGCACATGGATCATGGTTTGAATCCTGGCCCCAGCAGGGGGAGGAGGGAGATACACCCTTAGTGTGTGTGCATGCATGCCCAGAATCTTGATAGAGTGGAAAAATGGAGCAGAAGGGATTGCTTGACCATGCCCTATCTGGGGGTGCTTCCCCGCCTCCCACTCTCCTGTCTCTGTGTCTCTCTTTGGTAAGTGCATGTGTCCTATAGCAATTTAATAAAACAAAATAAAAACAAACAAAAACAAAAAACCCAAACACAAAAGCCCTTTTACAGCTACATCCCTTTTAACCTAGTCATCCAAATCTGTTCTTTCTTAGTTCCTGATCAGTAGATAAACATTTCAGCTAGCTATTATTCTTCTAAGTAAAAGATAATCAAATATACTGTTCGGGGGCAGCAGGTGGCATGGTGATTAAGGCACAGGTGGTTGACTCTGCAGCTAGGTCCTGGACCTGGAAGCTTGAAAATCATGCTGGGAACATGTGCATGCATGTCTAAAATTCCAGAGGAGAAAGGATTTCAGCATGGCCATCATCCCTGGGGAGTGATTTCTCATTTTCCCTCTCTCTGTGTCTCTGTTTATCTCTCCCTGATGTGCCTTATGGGAAAATAAAACTGCTTGAAGTTTGGCCCCACTAGATGATTTCCTTCATTGTCCGTTAGAGTCAATTTAAGTAGGGCTATGGTCCTATCAGCCCCATTTCAGTCAATATCATCCTAGCATGCAGAATCATCTGTATACAAAGCTCTATTTTCGATTTCTCAGTCCACTTGTTTTAAGGCACACTCTATAAGATAACAAAATGCAAGTGTCAGGATAGGGAATTCAGTAGCAATAGATGCATTCAAGGGTAGGCTGCCTGCCCATGCAACTTATTTGGATGTTTAGGATATGCTTGAGAACAATCTTGGATTAGTCTGCTAGGGCTGTCATAACAAAATAACTACAGATTGGGTCACTTAAACAATAAAAATACTTTTTCACAGTTATAGAGGCTGAATGTCCAACATCAGGTGCCTGCATAGCTGGTTTCTTCTGAGACCTCTGTCCTTGATACTAACTAATCTATGTGATTTTCCCTGGATATGTAATACTGCTTTGGGTTTACCATTGTGGTATGGAGGAGGGTCCCACAGCATTCCCCTGAAAACTTCCCTCTCATGGCTTTTATTCCATTAATCAGGGAGCCAATCTGGGAATCCTACCAGTCACTAAATATACCTATCTATTCTACTATATTCTTAGAAGCACAGGGAACAATCACAAGGTAGATTCACATACCAGGCCCTCTGAGGATTGAACTCAGAGCAAAACTCCATTTTCCACTTGGTTCATTAAAAACCCTCTGACCAACAGATGTCAGTTGGATTATATTTTCTGAAGATTCATTTTGGCTAACAGTTACTGTCCAATCAAGCAAAACAAGACCAGTCTCTTCACATCATAACATTACAAGAGTGGGGGTCTGTGGGCTCATGATATTCAGAGTTGCCTGAAGCCTCCAAAAATGTGAATATTTTTCTTTCCTAGCACATAGTCTAGGGAATGTGACTGTAGTCCCTTTCAGAAGATAGAAGGATTTTTTTTTTTTTTTCAGTTCTTGCATTGCTAGCATAAGATCCTTCCCCAGGGGAACCCGACCTTTCCTTTGTTAGAAGGATTCTGAATCTGTGCACTAATTTGAGTGTAAGCATGAGTCCAAGCTTGAATCACTTGAGTAAGGAGCTGTGACTTCAGGGCTGTGACTTTTAGCAAAGTGATTCAAGTCTGCTTCTGCTCATTAAACTCAGAGTTTGTTATTTCAATCATGCCCTTAACGGGTATCTCTATTCACTACACAGACTCTCAGTCACCTAAAACAAGATATTATAATTCCTTCTCACTCTAAGATTTAAAAATATGGGCCAGCTGGTGATGTGGTGGTTAAGGCTACTGGATCCCACATAGCCAAGTTTAGAGACCAGGACCCAGCAGCTTGAAAAACACGCAGCAATATGTACATACATGCCCAAAATCCCAAGCAAAGAAGAGAAGGGTTTGCTGCATGGCCATCCCCAGGGGATAATTTCTCCCTTTCCCTTTTTCTCTCTCTCTCACTCTTTTTCTGATAAGCACACACTCCCTATAGCAAAACTAAGAAAACAAATAAACAAAAAACATTATTAGGATGTTGGGGACCAGCAGTTAGCATAATAACTATGTCGCTGGACTCCCATGTAGTCGACCGCAGTTCGAGTCCCGGACCCGGTGGCTTAAAACTCACGCCGGTGCGTGTGCGGGCGTGCCCAGGACTCCGAGAGTAGAATGGAGGAGAAGGGAGTGCGGCGTGGCCATCTCCTCAGGGGGTGATTTCTCGCTTTCTGTCTCTATGTCTCTGTCTGTCTGGCAAGTGCACGCGCCCCATAGCAAAAACCTCTCCAAAACAAAAACAAAAACAAACAAACAAAAAACAAAAAAACATTATTAGGATGTGGGGATGTGGGGAAATTTGATTAGCAAATAATATATCAATGTTAATTTCCTGATTTTGATAGTTATACTCTGGTTATGTAAGAGCACACCCTTGTTATTAGAAAATATATGCTTAAGGGATCAGCAGTTAGCATAATGGCTATGTCGCTGGACTCCCGTGTAGCCAACTGAGGTTCGAGTCCCGGACCCAGTGGCTTAAACTCACGCTGGGCGTGTGTGGATGCATGCCCAAAATCCCGAGAGGAGAATAGAGAAGGGATTGTGGCATGGCTATCCCCTCTGGGGGATGATTTCTCACTTTCTGTCTCTCTGTCTCTCTCTGTCTTTCTGATGAGCGCACGCGCCCTATAGCAAAAACCTCTCCAAAAAAAAAAAAAAAAAGAAAAGAAAAGAAAAAAGAAAGAAAGAAAGAAAGAAAGAAAGAGAGTCATGGCTTAAATATTTGGGGGATAAAGGGCTTCAGGGGCTAGATAGTGGTACAGCAATGTTCTGCAAGATTGACCCCCATGGAAGGTACCTGGTTCACACCCAGTAACCTCTCTGAGTATATTAAGCACCCCATTTGCCTATAATCCTGAGCAGAGTGGAGCTGGGGGTGAGTGGTGGTGTGAAACTCTGTTGGGGTGTTGTATCTCTGTTCTTCTTTCTTACTCATGGAATTAGTAAATAAATGCTTTAGTTTTTTTTTCCCAGAGGTCCTGTGTACTCACCAGAGAGAAAGAGCAAAAGAGAGAGAAAAAAAAAGGAAAGCGAGAAAGCACCCCCCAGGAGGGATGGTCATGTCACAATGCCTTCTTTTCCATTTCTATCTTCTTTAGTGCACCTGGCATGTTTTTCAAGCAAGACTCCCAAATGGCCAACCATGGATTGAATACTGGACCCAGAGGCTTGAGAATCATGCCAGGCACATGTGCATGTGTGCACAAGATCCCAGGGGGAGAAGAGAGGAAAAGGGACTGCATTGTAGCCATCAGCCCCCTCCCAGGGAGTGATTTCTCACTTTCCCTCTAACTACATCTCTCTCTCTCTCTCCCCCCTGAGCACATGCACCCTAAGAAAAAAATTTCCTTAAAAAAAAATTGAAAATCACCAAAATCCTCTACCACAATATACATTTTGGAAAATCCATTCTATAAAATGTTATTTAGACCTGTATAGATATTAAGCATATATAATATCATTTATATGTTATATGTAAAATACACATTTTAAAGTGACATGGTTACTATAAATATGACTACATAAAATATTCAAGCATGTGGATATGAACAAAAATTGGGAAGCGAATTGAGAAATAAAAAGTTTATTGTTGGAGGACCAGCATTAGCATAATGGCTATGTCACTGAACTCCCATGTAGTTGACCACGGTTCGAGTCCCAGACCCAGTGGCTTAAGCTCACACCGGGCGCATGTGCGTGTGTGCCCAAGATCCTGAGAGGAGAATGGAGAAGGGATTGCAGCATGGCCATCCCCCCCCTGGGGGGGGTGATTTCTCGCTTTCTATTTCTCTGTTTCTCTCTGTCTTTCTGGTGAGCACACATGCCCTATAGTAAAAACCTTTCCAAAAAAAAAAAAAAGTTATTGTTAGGGCTAGCCAGTGGCGTGGTGGTTAAGGGGGATGGATCTCACATGGCCCACTGTGTGGCTCAAGTCCCATACCTGACAGCATGAAAAACATACTGGGCATATGTGCATGGGTGCCTGATATCCCAAAAGGAGGGAAGACTGAGGAGAAGGGATTATGGCATGACCATAGGGGTGCTTTCTCTGTCTCTCTCTCTTTCCAGTGAATACACTTGCCCCTGACAAATTAAAAAAAAAAAAAAAAAAAGTTGTTAGGAAAAAAAAGATTCAGGCAGACTTTTTAGCCTACTAGTTAAAGGAGCCAAATCCCATATGGCTTATTGCAGTTCAAATCCTAGCCCTGCTGGGTCTGTGTGTGTGTACGCTCCAAGACAATTGTGACAGGATGGAGAAACAAAGAGACTGCAGAATGACCACATCCCATGGGAGAGATGCTTTCTCTATCTATCTTTCTCTCTCTCTCTCTCTTTCACACACAAACACACAGGCAATTTAAAAAAAGATTTGTTTTTATTATGGACTTATCAAAAGATTGAATAGAAAAGAAAAATCAATAAAGTTAAAGACAATAGTAGACATTATCAGAGTGTCTCAGTGGCAATGTGCTGCTCAAAAGAAGCTAGACTCCACAAGATGACTGTGATTCAAATCCTCAGGCTGGTCAGCCTGAAACATGCCAGATATGAATGTGAATGCCCCAGATCTGACAGACTGAAGGACTGGAGGAAAGTAATCACAATGTGACCACACCCTGTAGAGAGTGCTTCTCTCTCCTTCTCTCTTTCTCTCTCTCTTATGTGTGCACATGTGTTCTTTTTTCTTTTTTTTTGTTTTGTGCGTATGTGTGTGTGTGTGCACATGTGTTCTATCATAAAAAAATTTTCAAAAATTGAATAAAGATCTAATTCACTAGGTTCATTTATATTACCGTACTTTCATGTTTTAGGAATTGCTTTATTTTTCCTATATCTTAACCTAATTTTGTTTTAGTTCTATGTTATGTTAAAACATATGTAAGTCTGGGGACCAGCAGTTGACATAAGGGCTATGTCTCTGAACTCCCATGTAGTCGACCACGGTTTGAGTCCCAGACCCGGTGGCTTAAACTCACACTAACTAGGCGCATGTGCGTGCATGCCCAAAATCCCAAGAGGAGAATGGAAAAGAAGGGATTGTGGCGTGGCCATCCTCATTGGGGGATGATTTCTTGCTTTCTGTCTTTCTGTCTCTGTCTTTCTGGCAACTCCTTTATTAGAAACATTTTATAACAATGTAACTTTGGTTTACATTTCCATTTTAAAATAATGTAAGTTGGGAACCAGCAGTTAGCGTAATGGCTATGTCGCTGGACTCCCACATAGACGACCGCGGTTCATGTCCCGGACCCAGTGGCTTAAAACTCACGCCGGACGCATGTGTGTGCATGCCCAAGGTCCCGAGAGGAGAATGGAGGAGAAGGGATTGCAGCATGACCATCCCCCCTGGGGGGTGATTTCTCGCTTTCTGTCTCTATGTCTCTCTCTGTCCTGGCGAGCGCACACGCCTTATAGCGAAAAAAAAACTCTCTAAAAAAAATATGAATAATGTAAGTAAATGCGTATGTAATGCATGTATGCGTATCCTGTCCTCTGACCTAGGTAAAAGATAGTCTACTGTATGAGTCCACCTAAATTTCTGTTGAAATTTAATACTTAACAGGGCAGTGTTGGGAAGTAGGACCTAGGAAGAGTTGTTCAAGACATAGGGTAGAGCCTCATGAATAGATTAATGTTGTCTCTGAAAGGAAACAAGTTCTCCCTAAGTAGTTCCCACAAGAGCTTGGGTTATAAAGCAAGCCCACTGCCCTCAGGTTTCTCTCTTTGCACATACCCACTGGCCTTTCTGCTCTTCCACCATGAGTGAAGCATCATGTGGCCCTCACCAGAGTGGAATGTGCTGATGCCAGGCTTTCGAACTTCCCAGTCACCAGAATCATGATTCAAATAAATCCGAATCAAGAAATCTTAGGTACAGAATCCTAAGTGAAGAAGTCAGATGCTAAAAGTACTGTAATCATTCATATGAATTCTGGAACAAGCTAAATTATATGATGAAAACAAATCAGAAAGACTGTTCCAGGACCAGCAGTTAGCGTAATGGCTATGTTGCTGAACTCCCATGTAGCCGACTGCGGTTCGAGTCCCGGACCCGGTGGCTTAGACTTACACTGGGCGCGCGCGCGTGTGTGCCCAAGATCCTGAGAGAAGAATGGAGAAGGGATTGTGGTGTGGCTATCCCCCCTGGGGGATGATTTCTTGCTTTCTGTCTCTCTGTCTCTTTTTGTCTCTCTGGCAAGCGCACGCACCCTGTAGCAAAAACCTCTCAAAAAAAAAAAAAAAGACTGTCACTTCCTGATGGATTGGGTTACCTCAGAAAGGGAATTAAGATCCATGCAGGTCAGGCTGTGGTGTGGTAGTTAAGACAGCTAAATTCCACATGCCCAACCACGTGGTTCAAATCCCACACCTGGTGACTTCAGAAACACACTGCATGCATGCCCAAAATCCCAAAAGAAGGAAGAAATGGAGAAGGGACTGGAGCTTAACTATTCTCTATAGGGGATGATTTCTTACTTTTTCTCTCTCTCCCTTTTTCTGTCTCTCTCACCCCATATCTCCTTTTGATAAGTGCACATACTCTCTGACAAAAAATTTTTTTAAAAAATCCATGTGTTTCTCCTTTTGTAAATTATATCTCAGTAAAATTTTTTAAAGGAAGACACCCACTAATACATAATGTGTCATTTCATTTATACAGTACATTGTATATATTTTGTTTTCTCTTCAAACTGTATAAATCTTTTGTCTTTTATAGTATAGCCAATAAGATGCAAAAATAGGCCAATTTTAACTTAGGTTAGTTATGGAGGTGATAAAAATGTAAAGATAAATAAACAAGAGAAAGTTTACAATCAATACCAGGATGGTGGTTGCCTTTTTGGGCAACTCCACTCTGTGGAGTGAGGAATGGGCACACAGAGGAGGAGCCAACATGTTCTATTTCTTGACTTGGATGGTGATCACATGGGTGCTTATTTTAGAATTATTCTTTAAACCGTACTGTGGTAAAATGTTTTATAGGCTCTTACACGTTACACTAAATATCTCAATTTTTAACAATGCTAATGCAAAGCCAAAAACCCTCATTAGCCAAGAATCATAAGAATTGAAAGAACCTTAGAAGTAGCCCTACCTCTGAGTTGGCTTCGTAGCCTAGTGATTAAGTGAGCTGGATTCCACATGGCTGACCACAGACCCTGGTAGCTTGCAACATTCTGGGTTATATGCATGAATACCCAAAACTCTGACAAGATAGGAAAATGGAGGAGAAGGAATTGCGGCATGATGATGCCCTACTAGACAGTCTTTTTTCTCTAACTCTCTCTCTCTCTCTCTCCCTCAGCACATGAACCCCCTAGCAATTAAAAACAAAAACAAAAACACAAAAAACAACAACAGAACTGTAAAACTGAGCTCACTTAAGCCTCAGGCAAGAAATCTCCTCTCCTCCCCCGCCCCCCTTCTTCTCTCCTCTTCTCTCTTCTCCTCTTTTCCCTTTCCCTCCTCAGAGGAGTCAGTAAAGAGAGAGACAGCACCTCCAGTATGGTCCCAATGCTGCAATCCACCCCCAGCTCCAGTCAGTACTAGATCACGGAGAAACACACACCTGGCCCCAGTCCTGGATCATTGAGAAACACATGCTTGACATAGTCTCTGGACATAAACCCTGAACATGAACTCAGAACCTTCCCACTTGAGTCGTTCTCACAGAGTGTCATGTTTTTTCACTGCACCACTCACTGTCTGGTCCCCTAAGAGCTCTTTTCAACCAGGAAACACTGTTTTGTTACAAAGAATTTACTTGCTAAAATCCTTTAGAGATTAAATGCCAGAGTCTTTAAAAAGAAGAACCACACCATAAGGGAGAACATAGAAAACAAGGCAGCATCTGGGACAAAAATTCCTGTTTATAGAATTGGTTATGATGTCAGAAAAATAATGGTTATGTTGGCAGGGCATACGAGAGAAGAAAGGTGATCAGCTTTTAGTAATCTGGAGATTATCCCAAGCTCTTGGTTTCCCTCATGCCCTGGGCTCTTGGACCTGGGAACACAACAGCTGGCGAAGGGGCTGTATTGGTTCAGTAGCTTTCTGTGGTGTTCCAATTAAAAAGTCAATGTCTGGCTTACATGCTAAAAAAACAAGTTAGGTTGTGACTGAATTCAAGTGCTTGAATAAACTCATGCTGCTCTTACTGTCTTGGTCTCTCAGTTTTGCACTTGGCTCTGCTCTCCACTGTGGCATTCTTTTCAGGTAGGCTCTTTCCAAGTTCAAGAAGTGATGGCCATTGCAGCATCAGTGGATATCCTACTGCTCAACAACTCCAGCACAAAGATTGCCCATCTTTCCCGACGGTTCCAACAAAAGTCAATGACACCTGTCATCACACTTGAACAACTCTAACTGTGACCAGGCACTGTTTCAAAAAAAAAAAAATTGGTATGAGGCTACCCAAAGGGAAGGGAAGACTACAGAGCAGGCCAAGATGACAGATGTCCACTTGGGGATGAATATGAGAGAAGAACTGTGCACATGCTCTTTATTTATTCCAAACCCAAAAGAAAATAGCTCTGGATGATCCATTTTTCATTGTAATTCACTTTAATTAACACAGTTATGAATCAACCATTTGGCCAACCTTGGCTGCCCCACACTAGCTCTACACTAGTGACACCTTGTCATAGCCAGTACACTTAAGCATTATGCAGAACCTGACAAATACTATTGCGACATTATTCACAATTGCAAAGACATGGAACCAACCTGAATGCCCACGAAAAGATGAATGACTTGAAAAACTTTGGCACATATATTCTATGGAATATTATTCAACCATGAAAATAACAACAAAAACAACAAAAAACAACCCCTGGCTTTTTACAGAAAGTGGATGAATATAGAAGATTTACTGCTGAGTGAAGCAAGCCAGGCTATGAAGGAGAGATATTGTATGTCCCCACTTAATATAGACCAAGTGTCTGCACTCTATGACTGAAACTGATTGACTAAAGGATACAGAAACACAGTAAATGGTTGTGAGTATCAGATACAGTGGGTGAAATAGTAGAGTCTGAGGAAGGACATTTAGAAGAAAAATAGAGGCAAAGCATTAATGGGTAGAAGATTTACTGCTGAGTGAAGCAAGCCAGGCTATGAAGGAGAGATATTGTATGTCCCCACTTAATATAGACCAAGTGTCTGCACTCTATGACTGAAACTGATTGACTAAAGGATACAGAAACACAGTAAATGGTTGTGAGTATCAGATACAGTGGGTGAAATAGTAGAGTCTGAGGAAGGACATTTAGAAGAAAAATAGAGGCAAAGCATTAATGGGACAAAGAAATGTGGTATCACCTGTTGAAGATAATTTTATACTATTATCAAATGGACTAGGGAGAAATGTACACATGTTGGAATATTCACTTTGTAAGCTAAATAATGAGACTGAATGTATAAAATAACATGAAACAATAAACAAAGAAAACCAGAAGCTAGACTTTGTTCTTTGCTAGGAAAAAAAATAAGTCCCTGGGGACCAGCAGGGTGGTGTGGAGGTTAAAGTGTCTGAATCTCACGTGGCCAATAGTGCAGGTTTTTTCGAACTCAGTGGCTTGGTAAACATGTTGGGGACATGTGCATGTGTGCCCCAAAATTCTGACAGTGTGGAGAAGAGATTACACCATAGACGTCCCCGTTGTGATTTCTCACCACTCCCATTTCTCTCCAGTGAATATATGCACACTATAGCAATCTATTAAAAACAAAAGATAGGGTTAGGTTAGGGTTAGGGCTAGGGTTAGGGTTAGGGTTAGAGCTAGGAATAGTTAGGGTTAGGGTTAGTAAGGGTTAGGGTTAGGTTAGGGGTAGGGTTAGGATTAGGGTTTAGGGTTAGGGTTAGTGATAGTGTTGGAGTTAGGTTAGGGTTAAGGTTAGGGTTATGTAAGGGTTAGGGTTAGGATTAGGGTTAGTTAGGGTTTGAGTTAGGGTTTTAGGGTTAGGGTTAGGGATAGGGCTAGTTAGGGTTAGGGTTAGGCTTTGGCTTAGGGTTTGGTTAGGGTTAGATTAGGGTTAGGGTTAGGGTTAATAGATAGGGTTGGATTAGGTTAGGGTTAGGGTTAGGGTTGGATAGGGTTAGGGTTAGGTTAGGGATACGATTAGGGTTAGGGTTTGTTAGGGCTAGGGTTAGAATTAGGGTTTGGTTAGGGTTAGGTTTAGGGTTAGGTTAGGGTTAGGTTAGGTTTGGGTTAGAGTTAGGGATAGGTTTAGGGTTAGGATTAGTTAGGGATAGAGTTAGGGTTAGATGAGGGTTAGGTTTTGGATTGGAGTCAGGGTTAGGGTTAGGGTTAGGGTTTAGAATTAGGGTTAGGGTTAGGGTTACTTAGGGTTTGAGATAGGGTTAGGGTTAAGGTTAGGGTTTAGGGTTAGGGTCAGTGTTTAGGATTAGGGTTAGGGTTAGTTAGGGTTAGGGTTAGTGTTAGATTAGGGTTTAGGGTTAGGGTTAGTGTTAGTTTTAGGGGTAGGGTTAGGGTTTAGGGTTAGGGTTAGAGTTTGGGTTTAAGGTTAGGGTTAGGTTTAGGTTTAGTTTTAGGGCTTGGGTTAGTGTTAGTGTTTTGGTAATGGTTAGGGTTAGGGTTTGGGTTAGGGTTAGATTTAGTATTTGCTTAGGGTTAGCGATGGGGTTCGGGTTAGACTTAGGGTTAGGTTAGGTTTAGGGTTAAGGGTTAGGATTAGGGTTAGGGTTATGGATAGAGTTTGGGTTATGGTTAGGGTTAGGGTTTTCTTGAGGTTAGGATTACAGTTAAGATTAGGGTTTAGGATTAGGGTTAGGGTTAGTATAGGGTTAGGGTTAGGTTTTAGGGTTGGGTTAGGGTTAGGGTTTAGGGTTAGGGTTAGAGTTATAGTTAGTGTTAGGATCAGGTTTAGGGTTTAGGGTTAGGTTTAGGGTTTAGGATTATGGTTAGTGTTAGGTTAGGGTTGGGGTTAGGATTAGTGTTAGGGTTTTGGTTCATTAGGTTTAGGGTTTAGGGTTAGGCTTTGCATTAGGGTTAGAGATTATGGTTAGGGTTAGTGTTAGGGGTTAGGGTTAGTGTTTATGGTTAGGATTAGGGTTAAGGCTTAGGGTTAGGGTTAGAGTTACTGTTAGGTACTAGGTTTAGGGTTAGGGTTAGGATTGTGTTAGAGTTTAGTGTTAGGGTTAGCTAGGGTTAGTGCTAGGGTTATGCTTATGGTTAGTGAGGTCAGGTTAGGGTTAGGTTTGGTTGAGGGTTAAGGTTAGTGTAGGGTTAGGTTTAGGATTAGTGTTAGGGTTTAGGTTTAGGGTTAATTTACAACACACAGAGTAGAAATACAAAATATCATTAGAGTTTACTATGAATGGCTTTATAAAGCCTACAAACAAGATAAATTGGAGCAGATGGACAAATTACTGGATGTATAAAATCTACCAAGATGGAATCAGGAAGACATAAAACCTGTTTAGACCCAGAAGCAAGGAGATTGAATGAGTAATAAATAACCTCCCAACAAAGAAAAGCCCAGATTCGGGTGGTTTCACTTCTGAATTCTACAAAACTTTAAAGGAAGAGTTAATCCCTATCCTACTCAAATTATTTCTAAAGATTCAAAAGGAGGGAAACCTTCCAAATTCATGTTATGAAGCCTCCATCATCCTCATTCCCTAAACAGATGAGGACATGACAAAAAAGGAAAACTACAGACCAATTTTTGAATATAGATGCAAAAATTCCCAACAACATATAACAAAGATTATTCCTCACAACCAGGTAGGCTTTATCCCATGGATGCAAGGTTGGTTTAACATACACAAGACCATAAATGTAATACACCATATTAACAGAAAGAAAGATAAAAGCCATATAATCATTTCAATTGATGCAGAGAAAGCATTTGATAAAATACAACATTCTTTCATGATTAAGACTCTCAGTAAGATTGGTATAGAAGGGTCATTCCTCAACACAATAAAAGCCATCTATGAAAAACCTACAGCTAACATTATACTGAATGAGGAAGAGCTAAAAGCTTTTCCACTAAGAACAGGTACTAGGCAAGGCTGCCCACTTTCTCCACTGATCTTTAATATAGTGCTGGAAGTCTTATCTAATGCAATCAGAAAAGAGAACAATATAAAAGGCATTTGAATAGGCAAAGAAGAGTTGAAAATATCTTTATTCACAGATGACATGATGGTATACTTAGAAGACCCAAAGGTCTCCAAGAAAAAACTTCTTGAAATAATAAGTGAATACAGTAAAGTGGTAGGATACAAAAATCAACATCCAAAAAATATATAGCATTTCTATATATGAACAAGTTGAGTGAAGTAGAGCTAAAGAAAAGAATCCCTTTCACCATAGCCACAAGATGTATAAGATATCTAGGTTTAAACCTAACTAAGAAAGTCAAAGACTTTTAGAAAGAAAACTGAAAATCTTTAAAAATATATTGAAAGTGACATTAAAAAGTTGAAGGACATCCCATGTTCCTGGATTGAAACAATTAACATAATCAAAATAGCAATTCTACCCAAATTAATCTACATGTTTAATGCAATTCCAGTCAAAATACCAGAAATATTCTTCACAGATCTTCACAATCATAGAATTTGTCTGGAATCATAAAAGATTTCGTATTGCCAAAGCAATCCTGTGCAAAAACAGTGGAGTGGGAGGCATCTCACTCCCTGATCCCAGGATATACTATAAAGCTGTGATCATCAAAACAGCATGGTATTGGCACAAAAACAGACATGTGGGCCAATGGAATAGAATAGAGACCCCAGAAATAAGCCCCAAACTTACAGCCAACTGATTTTTAACAAAAGATATCAGTCAATTTATTGAGAAAAGCAAAACCTCTTTAGTAAATTGTGCTGGAAAAACTGGGTATTCACCTGCAGAGAGATGAAACTGAATCTCTGTCTTTCACTATTAACAAAAGCCAACTCAAAATGGATCAAAGGTCTGAACCTAAGACCTCAAACAATAAACTACTGGTGGAAATGCTGGGGAAACTCTGGGAGACAATGGAGTAGGCTAAGACTTCTTAAATAAAACTCCCAAAGCACAGGCTTAATCCCTAAAATAGACAAATGGGACTATATCAGACTAAGAAGTTTCTGCAAAGCAAAGGACACAGTAACAAGTGTGAATCGACAACCCTCAGAATGGAAGAATATTTTTGTAAAATATGCTTCAGACAAGGGACTGATAATCAGAATACACAGGGAACTCAAGTGCCTTATGTGGAAAAAAAAAAAGATTAACCCAATTAAAAGATGGGAAAATGAATTGAACAAAAATCTTTCTAAGGAAGACATACAAACAGCCAAAACGTATAGGAGGAAATGCGCAACATCCCTCATCATAAGGGAGAGGCAGATAAAAACCACAATGATACCACCTAACCCCTGTCAGAATGGCAAAGATTAAAAATATAAAAATTGATAAGTGTTGGCGAGGATGTGGTGAAGAGGTAACTCTCCTACGCTGTTGGTGGGAATGTAAACTGGTTCAGCCACTTTGATCCAGCAATCCCACTTCTGGGTATCTACCCAAGTGACAGGAGAATGCTCAGTCAGAAAACCGCTTGCACATCAATGTTTATTGCAGCATTATTCACGATTGCCAAGACATGGAACCAATCCAAATATTTACAAACAGATGAATGGATTGAAAAAATGTGGCACATATATTCTATGGAATACTACTCAGCCGTAAAAACAAACAACAAACAAAAAAACAAGACTCTGGCATTTGATAGAAAGTGGTCAGATATGGAGGATCTATTGCTGAGTGAAGTAAGCCAAGATATGAAAGAAAGATATTGTATGAATCCACTAAATACATACTGACTATCCGAACTCTATGGGAGAGATCAAAATATTGGAGGGCATAAAAGCAGTGAAAATAGTTAACGATGATAAGACAATGTGGAATAGGGTGAGAGAAGAGTATAGAGAAAGACAGCAAGAGAACAAATAGACATGACATTAGTGGGACAGAGATATGGTTTATTACTGGTAGATGATAACGTGTATTGTTTTCTCAGCTGGATTGGTCTGAGAAGTTATTTCATGTTGGGGAAAGTCTTTTTACAAGAAAATGATAAATAGCAATTGACTGTTTAAAAAATAACTGGAATAATAATAACAATAACAATTGAGAAAAAATGAAAAGCTATTGGATGATGAAGATGGGGACTTTAATTCTCTGTATTGACTGATATGCATGGTATATCTTCTGGTAAAAAAAAAGTAATACACTGTAAAGTTGTATGTGATTCAATTTAATATAAACAAGATTATGATAATAAATACATAAATACATAAATAAATAAATAAATAAATAAAAAGAATTTACTGAGGAGGGAAAGAAGACAGAATTGAGTTACAGACCTCAGTATCTCTCAACCCTAAACATTACAACTTACTTAGCATTCACTGAAATTCAAAACATAAGCTGTAAGTCAAAATGCACTTAAGAGCTGGCTCATGGCCTGGTGGTGAATACAGCCAGATCCCACATGGCTGACCCTGAGGTTCAAGTCCTAGGCCCGGCAGCTTAAAAAACATGCTGAACGCGTGTGCATATGTTTCTAAAATCCACAAAGGAAAAAGAGATGGAGAAGGGACTGCAGCACAACATTTCCCCAAGGGAGGTATTTTATCTTCACCCTCTCTCTGGAGGGTGCACACACCCTCTGGCACACATAAAAATTGCATTTAATACACTGATAAATCCATAATAAAGTAAAAAAATCTAAGTCTAACCATGGTATGTTGGAGAATATTGTATTTGTTTCTAGTTTCTTTCTTGGGAAGGCCAGATAAAGTTCATTCAAGTGTACTATTTAGTGAATTTTGTCAATGTGAATGTGTGTGTAACCCAAGCCTGTTTCATCAAGACATAGAACATGATCAACTTCCCAGAGTGTTCCCTATTTCCTTTCCAGTCAGTCCCTGCCCCTCCTCTCTCAGAGGAAATAATTTGTTTTGTATTTCTTACCATAGATTAGTGTAGAATTAATATACATTGAATATGCTATTTTGTGTAAAGCTTTGAATTGTTGTGTGCATCAGTAGTTTGTTCCTATTTATTACTGGATGTTATTCCACTAAATAAATTTACCACTGTTTATTTATTTATGCTTCTGGTGAAGGACATCTAGGTGTTTTCCAGTTTGGGTCTATTATGAATAAAATACAATGAACATTCTTACTGTTTCCTTCCTTTTTTGGATACTTTGTCATGAACTGCTTTGGAGTTTCTTCATATTGGACAGCAGAGGATATCAGCAAGACAGCGAATGCCACAAATCCCAGAGCATCAGATTTTCTCAGGAAGGAAGATGTTATCAATTGTATAACATGTCATTAACTGCCATCTCCATAATAGATCTTAAGAAGAAAACCATCGTACCAGATATGAAGACGTTTTCTCAGGTATTACAAATCTTAATTAGTAATGAATTGATTAGTCAATGGAACGTTACTTGTGACTCAACGTTTATGGGTTTTATCATTGGCCAGGGAAGCCTTATAAGGAAGATTTGATGAAAGGAAGAAGCAGAGGAGAGAGTGGATGAAGGTCCTCACCCCTTAGAACTTACAAACTACTGCCTATAGAGTTGCTGTGTTGCTCAATTCCAGCCAACATCTTTGTCAAAGAATGAATGCTGCTCCCTGGTATTGTCATTCCAAGGCCCTTGGACATGTTCTTCCTAGAGTGCTCTGCAATTGTGATCCTTTGAAGGTCATTATTTTTAAAAATTATTTATTTAATTTTATTTATTCATTCATCTTATTTTAATTTGACCGGAGAGAGAGAGAGAAAGAGGGAAAGTGAGAAAGCAAGCCACCAGGTCCAGGACTTGAACCATAGTCGGCCATGTGGGAATGTCCAGCGCTTTAATTACCATGCCACCTGCTGGTTCCTGAAGGTCATTATTTGAACTACCAGTACTGCCCCTTAAAGTTCTTGTAACATCTATATTTCTCACACCAGATCTTATGCGGGGCAGTATGTTCTAGGTACGCCCTAAGTGTTATGTGCTGGAAAACCCACTGAGATCATTTCACCTGGAAAAGAGAGAGTTAACCTGGAGAGAGGGAGAACCAGAACAGGCTGGTTTGAGAGTAAGAGAGTGGAGAAGTGTTTCTCACAGCATGGATTCCAAAATCTTGACCAAAATGTAGAGACCTGAACTGGCCCTATAGTGCAGCAGGTAAGCCCTGCAAATAGGGAACCAGATCGCACATTTGTAGTTCAAATCCGGGCCCCATTAACTTGAAAAACACAAGTACATATGTATGCATGTCCAAAATTCTAATGGAATAAAGAAATAGAAGTAAAAGGTTTGTGGCATGACTATATCCCATTGGGGGTTACTTTCTCTCTGGTGGCACATGTGGCCTCTAACAATTCAGAGTCTTCATCCTGTCCCCAGCAAAGGGTCTAGGGTAAGACCTTGGGATTTAGCATTTGAACATGCTGACCTGGTGACAATGTTGTGCAGCCAGATTTAGAAGTCACTGGTTGGGGTACCTGATGGGCATAGATAGCAGGAGGCTGTACAAGCTCCTGAGTGACACAGGAGCTACAAGGGCACAAGAAGCAGGTGAGGAGTGGTGTGTGGGTGTTGGGAGCTCCATTCCCATGAAGGCCAATTAGGAAAGTCCCCAGCTGGTGCTTTAACAGGGGTGTTAAGTCTAAATTGAGAAATTGTCAAGAGGCTAATGCACAGTGAGGGACAGAGGCTAAATGTCAGAGCTTGGTGTCACGCCAGAGAAAGAATGACCAATGGATGAGCTAGAGGGAAGCCAAAAGTAATGGTTTTATATTATTTTAATTATCAGCAGCAGTAGCATCTGTGATGATATGATTCCAATCATCAAAACCTACTGATCAAGTTGTAGACATTGTCTAGCACTAAGATAAACCTTAGGGAGATATAATGAAGTTTGTCCTGTCAAAACTGTAGTCTGATTGAGAAAACACATACCTGAAAGATAAGTAGTAACAGGGAATAAGTACCAACTGAGTCCCAAGGTGATGACTGCTGCAGCATCCAGAGGAGGGAAGAAGTCTGAAGATTGAGGCCTGAGAGGACTTGGAGGGCATAGGGAGCAAGGCCTAGAGGTGGGAAGATCAGGGCATGGTCAGTAGGAAGAGTTTGGCAGGAGAAAAGGGTTGGATGAGAAATGTAGGTGAGGGCCGAGCCCTTGGTATAAAACCAAAGCATGTACCCACACAAAAACCTCCACTTGGATGTTTATAGAAGCTTTACTAATACCTACTAAAATTTGGAAACAATGAAGAAATGCTTTAGGAGGTGAATGGATAAATAAAATGTGTGTCAAAGTACTCAGAACTGGCCAACCATGCTGGCACAGAGATAACCCAATGTTCTACGATGTTTAGGCCATGAGGGAGAGTCCCAGTTTCACATCCTGAGGGCTCTCTGTGCACACTGGGTACATGCATATACCTGTGGTCTTGGCTGACTGAGGCTGGTATGGATTGTGGCACAGGAATTATGTTGAGGAAGCCTCTTTCTCTTTCTCTCCTCTCTCTCTGTCATTCTCTGTTTCTCTCTCTCTCATGAGAGAAAGAAATAAGTAAACTTAAGAAAAATAAAGAGAGCTGGCAGGTGGTGTGGTGGTTAAGGCGCTAGACTTCTACATGGCTGACTATTGTTCAAGTCCTGGATCTGGTGACTTTCTAACTTTCTTGCTCTCTCTGTATCTCTTTCTGTTCAAATTTAAAAATAATAATAGTAAATAAAATGAAATAATTATTTTAAATAAAGAGAGAAAGAGTTGTCAGAATTGAAATTAAGTCTTGTGTCAACTTGTGTTAAACCCCGACTATTGAGCTGCAGACAGTCTAGGGGGTGGTTCACACACAAGAATGCCTGATAACAAGAACTGTCACAAGTACTCTGCCAGAGCTATAATCTTGCACAAAGACTATTGCAACCTTACACAAAAAATACTTCTGGAAAGACACCTGTTCAGAAACTGCCTGTGCAATCTAGGACTGATGCCTACTTGTCAATCCTGATAGCTAAAGAAAATTGCCCCAAAACAATTTATGTAATACCTCCTCCTTTTCCTTTGAAAAACCCTTGTTGGATCAGCCAGTGGCGTGATAGTGATGGTGGCTGGATGTCACATGGCCTACTGTGCAGTTCAAGTCCCAGACCTGGCTGTTTGAAAGTCATACTGGGCATGTGTGAGGAGAATGGAGTGAGAGGAGAATGGAGGAGAAGGGATTATGGCATGACCATCACCCTGGAGAAGTGATTTCTTCCTTCCTTCTCACTGTTTCTCTCTGGTGAGCACATACACCCTATGGCCCAAACTTTTTTTAAAATTGGGCCTATTAATAAAATGACCCTATTCCATATTGAAAAAAATTATTCTATGAAAAAGTACATGTTTTTAGAAATTATAAAAATGCATATTCATGGAAACCAGCAGTTAGCGTAATGGCTATGTTGCTGGACTCCCACGTGGTCAACTGCGGTTCATGTCCTGGACCCGGTGGCTTAAAACTCACGCAGGGCGCGTGTGCGTGCGTGCCCAAGATCCTGAGAGGAGAATGGAGGAGAAGGGATTGTGGCGTGACCATCCCCCCTAGGGGGTGATTTCTCGCTTTCTGTAAACTCTATGTCTCTCTCTGTCTGTCTGGCGAGTGCACGTGCCCTATAGCGAAAACCTCTCAAAAAAATGCATATTCATAAGCTATTCATATATGACAATTCAAACTTGTTTGCTTCCTAGGATTTAAAATTACTAAAATTTAAAAAGTTTTAGTAAGTGGGCCCAGCAATTGGCATAATGACTATGTTGCTGGACTCCCATGTAGTGGACTGCAGTTCAAGTCCCAGACCTGGTGGCTTAAAGTGACACCAGGTGCATGTGCATGCATGACAAAGATCCCGAGAGGAGAATGGAAAGAAGGGGCTGTGGCAAGGCCATCCTCCGTTGGGGGTGATTTCTCGCTTTCTGTTTCTCTGTCTCTCTCTTTCTGGCAAGTGTACACTCCCTATTGCAAAAACTTCTTAAAAAAAAAAGTAAAAAAAAGTTTTAATTAGTATATGTAATTCTATATGTGAAGTATACAAAAAATTCAGATGCACAGTGCTGGAGCCATGGAAGGCCCAGGTTTGGATCCCAGGTCAACCTAAACATGGGGCATGCCCATATATACCTGTAATTCTGGCTGGCTGGGAATTTAAGGAGAAAGCATGGTATAGCAAGACATGTCAAGGATACCTATCTCTCTCTCTCATAAATAAAAGAAATCAACTTTTTTAAAAAGGAAAGAAGCTTGGGGGACCAGTAGTTAGCGTAATGGCTATGTCACTGGACTCCCACATAGTTGACTGCAGTTCAAGTCCCGGACCCAGTGGCTTAAACTCACGCCGGGCGCATGTGCACGCGTGCCCAAGATCCCGAGAGGAGAATAGAGGAGAAGGGATTGCGGCATGGTCACCCCCCCGGGGGGTGATTTCTTGCTTTCTGTCTCTCTGTCTCTTCTGTCTGTCTGGCGAGCGCCCATAGCAAAAACCTCTCCAGAAAAAGGAAAAAAAAAAAAAAAAAGGAAAGAAGCTTCAGGCAGAAATATCACCCACCAAGTAGTACAATGTACCAAATACTGTTCTAAATGTTCTACCTGTATTAACTCACAAAATTATCACCATTGCTCTAGAGTGTAGGTGGTATTATTGTTATTATCCTCACTTTAAAGATGGGGACCTTAAAGCATAGGAAGCTAAAGTAGCTTTCCCAAGTGACACAGGTTAGTCAGAGCCAAGACACAAACCCTAGCAGTCCCCTGTCTCCTCTGGTTTTTGTAGACTCTTAGACTTTCTCATCACAAAGCAGAAGATTTTTGTCCAAATCGATTTTTGTCTTCTCTACTCTCTGGCAGCTTTATTTCATCACCACTACAAGTTGACAAACTTGTGGATCTGTGCTTTGAAAGAGACAGTGCCAAATGACAGACAAGTGTTTTGTTTAGCATGTTGATTCATTGCCACCTTCACTAGTTATTCTACACAGAGCATTCTGCAATCTCCTCACAGAGGAGCAACTAATTATTGCTCCATATATCCAAGGACAAATAATTAACACCACCAGCCACAGCACTCCTGGGATCCCAACCCTTAAATTGCTATCCAGTCTTTGACAGGAATGTGACTTGACTCTAGTAGCCACTTCCTGTTTTGAACATTTTCCAGCAAGTGCAATCCAAGCTCTCATCAAAGATCACCCTTTCCTTTCCAAAGGATCCTGTTTCTTTCATCTACTAAGGACACTGAACGAGTACAAATTGGGACAGAAAGTGTGTACATATTGTTTACAGATCTGAATATTTCATCATATCTACTCCTATAAATAGCCCCAGCATAGTACAGACATCACTGTGAACTCATAGAAAAGTGAATACTTTCCTAGAAGAGTGAGAGAGACAGAACAGTGTGATCAGAACAGTCATTCATTTCCCAGGTGACATTTCTTGGGAAGCATGAATTATATCAGAAAGGAGGAAAAGTAATACCTAAATGTTACTCCTCTGAATCCAATGTTACTTCATCACATTTAGTGTCATGAATATATCTGAATAAAACCAGACAATCTGTATTTATTTAATAGTCTCCATCCACTTTTACAGTTTTGCTACAAAATAAACAGATTCTTTTCATTATCCCTTTCCCCCAGTGTCCTGTACATTTGTCCTTGCCCTTAGTAAAAATTATGTCCCTGTACCCAGCAAGATTATACTTCATATGGGAAAAAAAGATAAGAACATTCTTAGATAAACAAAACCTGAAAAAATTTACCAACACCAGATCAGATCTCCAAGAAGTTCTCAAGGGAGTGCTATACCAGGAAAATTAAATACAGACACAAAAATAAGAGTTTTAAAACTAAGAAAATGGCCATCTTAATCCCAGGAACAAGTCTGGAGTTGAATATTATATCCCAGAATTTAATCAGGAAGACAGAGAGAGACGGAGAGACAGAAAGCGAGAAATCACCCCCCAGGGGGGATGGCCACACCGCAATCCCTTCTCCTCCATTCTCCTCTCGGGATCTTGGGCACGCATGCACACACACACTGCATGAGTTTTAAGCCACCAGGTCTGGGACTTGAACCCCTGTCGACTATGTGGGATTCCAACAATATAATCATTACACCATCTGCAGGTCCCCTCCAATGTGTTTTTCAAGCCACCAAGACTAGAATTTGAACAGTGGCCAGCCACATGGAATCTGACCCCCTTAAACACTAGACCATGGGGCCAGCCTGAAAGCACATACCTCAACCTGCTGACAATGAGAGTGTTCTTACCACTCAATCTCTGCCCACTTTTCATTTGGAGCAGGATAGGCAGTGTGGCCCCAGCTCTTTCCTTTCTGTGTGTCATGACATGAAGAAAAGTTTGGGGCGGATTAGAAAAATGTAATAGTATTCCCAGGCACCAAGTGTCCTCTTGAGATTACGTGGTTATGAATTTGAATGAAACCAGTCTGTATTGTTTTATCTTTTTTCTCTCTACTCTGGCTGCTTAGGTATAGACATAGAGCCAAGATGGTGTCAGGGTTAGGCACTATAACATGAAAATTATAGGAAGCCATTGTTTTAAACTACGTTCCTACACTAGGCCCCAAATGAAAGTCTCATTGAAGTGACTCATACTAAACTTCTGTCACCAAGTCAAAATTTGTTCTGACCTTCAGAGAAATGAGAATGAGAGAGATAACAGCCTAGTTTCACAAACAGACCAATTTCAATTTTCATGATCATGAAATCTCCTGTTTAATCCTTACATAAAAGAAGTAACCTCAAATAACCTTAGTTATTTATTAGTTAACTAATCAGTTATTTCTCCATTAGTCTGTCTCCCCACTCCTACCTTCCAAGAAAAGTAACTTTGAAATTAAATTTGTTTTCATTCTTTTGTTTCTGCCTTCTTCAGTATTTTTCTGAATATAAAATCAAACTCCTGGGACCAGCAGTTAAGAGTATTGGCTACATCGCTGGACTACCATGTAGTCGATCGCAGTTCGCATCCCTTACCCGGTGGCTTAAAACGCACGCCGGGCACGTGTGTGTGCATGCCCAAGATCCCGAGAGGAGAACGGAGAAGGGATTGCAGCGTGGCCAACCCCCCTGGGGGGGTGATTTCTCGCTTTCTGTCTCTCTGTCTCTGTCTATCTGGCGAGCACACGCACCCTATAGCAAAAACCTCTCCAAAAAAATTAAAAAAAAAACCAAACTCCTCTGCTTAGTTCACTGGAAGACTTACTGTATTTTATGGAATGAAGTGTTGCCTGATTCCAGAACTGCAAAATAAAGCCTATTAAGATCTTTAAACTAAATTGTTGTAATTTTGTCTTTTGACAGTACCATGCAGAAAGTGAAGATATGTGCAAGGAAATAATCAGAAGACAGAATGTGGATAAAGAAAGAATTTGAGAGTTAAGGGCTGTAAGAGGTAGTGGACAATATGCAGACTGAAGGCAACAAACTGCAGGAGCTGTCTACAGAATGCAATAGACTGAAACTTCTGTGCTAATCAGTTTTAGTAATAATCACTACTAATGATGAGAAATGGTCCTTTGTTGTTTCAGCCTGAAGTCCCTACTAAGCATCTTTTCATACATTCATTGTCCATTAAAAAAAAATCACTTATTTCTTCCATAAGAGACAGAGACAGTGAGAGAGAGATAGGCACCCCTCACAGAATCTTCACACCATGATCTACCTGTAGTCTCAGCCAGCATGGATCAATGGCACATACCCAGCATGCACAGAGAGACCTCAGGACGTGAACATGGGACCTTCTCATGTGGGTTCAGTATTTTGAGCATTGCATCATCACTGCACCACCATGACTGGCCTCACTGGCCATTTGAGTTTTGTCATGAGGTGCCTAACATTTTTTTTTGGGAGGTAAACTTATCTGATGTGGTTGTTTGCACTTTTATTGTAATACAGACTCATTTACATATTCTGCACACTAATTATTTGTGTATGTTGTAGATATCTTCTGGTCTGAGTCACTGAGAAAATGTACAATAATTCACTTTACTTCAGTAAAATATATCTTCTTGTCTGCAAAAAGAGAACAGTAACAATACAAATGGGTTGGTGTGAGGGTTAAATAGGGTCATTAAATGTCAAGTGGGGGGAACCAGCAGTTAGTGTAATGGCTATGTCGCTGGACTCCCACGTAGTCAGTCGACTGTGGTTCGCATCCCGGACCCGGTGGCTTAAAACTCACGCCAGGCGTGTGTGCGTGCATGCCCAAGATCCCGAGAGGAGAATGGAGGAGAAGGGATTGCGACGTGACCATCCCCCCTGGGGGGTGATTTCTCGCTTTCTGTCTCTATGTCTCTCTCTGTCTGTCTGGCAAGCGCATGCACCCTATAGTGAAAACCTCTCAAAAAAAAAAAATGTCAAGTGGGAACCAGATAAGGCTATTGGGCTGTGAGCCATCCTTTGGTTACCCTTATCACCCATATTTTCATTTAAGAACATGATATGTTTTTTAAAGTGATTAATAATGCCTTTTATGTCTCTGTTTTAGCCTATAACTGCATTGGTAGCAGAAATATCTGACATTGGATGATACATGAAGAATTAGAGGTTTATTGACTCAGTTCTGATAACTGGAAAATTCGAAGGTGTAGGCCTGACATCAGATTGGCCTATAATATGGCTGACAGAAAAAAACAGAAGGTGGGAGACATGAGTAAAAAGAAAGTGAGCTGTGGGCAGCTCTCCTCCTTTTATAGCAACTCCGATCTTGTGAGAACTAGCCCCTTTTCCCAAGACCAGGGCTGGGATTTGAGCCATCTGGTCAGTCATGTGGGATTTGGTTCCCTTAGCCACTAAACTACGGGGTGAGCCCATGAGGAAACTATTTTTCATTATTTCTGATTTTAGTTCCTTAGATAAATGGATGTTAACAACTTAATTTTCTCTAAGTGTAGACAATATTTAATATTTCCTTAATGTAAAATATGAAGGAAGGATTAGCTCATTTCCTTATCTACTTATCCTTATTTTTGACATTCAAATGAAAAGTTTTCTATTTAGCTCTTATAAAAATCATCTATAAGCTAGCCTGTGTCAATATATGCCAAGATTCCAAAACAAGAAATGGAGAAGAAGGAATTGTGTTGTGGCCATTCCCCATGGAAAGTGCTTCCTTCTGCCCCCTCTTTTTCTGCCTCCCTGTCTCTCTCTGGCAAGCACACACGCTCTATAGCACATTTAAAAACAAAACAAACAAATAAAAACTACTCTTTGTCTTATAGACTTTAGATAGCATGTCTTCGTGCCTGCACTGATAAGTGAAAATGGTACCTCAACTTTTCCTACTCTCTCTTCTCTTCAAACCCCTAATCTTTCACCCTCTGCCATGAGCATGAGTGTGAAAGTCTGCCCTATACACTGTTATATTCACTCCTCCATCAAAGGGGTTTAAATTAGTTTTTTAATTTTTTTGAGGGGGGGAGGCTAAGACAGTTTTTAATTTTCTTCTTAAAATTGACCTGCTTGAAAGCAGAATCTTTTTCCCATCTCCTTTTCCTTTTTCTAATTTTTTTTTAATTGTCAGAGGGCATATACAAAACAGAGATGAAGAAAGAAAGCACCTGCCAATGGGACAGGGTCATGCTGCAATCATTTTCCTCCAATTCTCCATGCAATAAGGATTTTGGGCACACATGCATACACACCTGGTGTGTTTTTCAAACTACCTAGACCAGGATTTGAACCATAGTCAGCTATGTGTGACCTGGCTCATGAAGCACTTTGCTTAACTATTACACCTTGGGACTACCCCCTCCCCCTTCTCCCTTTTCACAATCACCTTCTTCTACTTGACAAAAGAAAGGCAGCAAATTCAGCTTCCAGCCCCCAGTCTCAAGTGAAGAGGCAAGGGGGCAGGCCTTCAGAAGAAGACTCCTCCATTGTTGCTGAGAACTAGTGATTTCAGGGACTAAGAAAAATGAAGATTTTTTACTGATAATTCAGCCTCCAGCACCCCCAGTCTCAAGTGGTAGTGTGCCCCTCTATCTTTCCTCTGTCTTCTCCATTTTTTGTAATTTTTCCTTTAAAAAAATTTTTAAGGTAAAGTATTCTCTCGACTTTCAGATCATCCTTTATAATCCCCTTTTCCTCTCCTCTCTAGAAGAGGCAAGGGGCAGGCCTTCAGAAGAAGACTTCTCCATTACTGCTGAGAATTAGGGATTTTGTGTAGTGTGCACCACACAATTTTTTTTTTTTTTGCTTTTTTGAAAAAAAAATTTCTTTGGTTGTTTTTTCTTTTTTCTCTTTCTCTCTCTTTCTTCTTTTTTAAATCTCTCTTTCTGTTTTATTCTTTTTCTTTTCCCTCATCACTTTGCTGCTCAATCTCCATTCATTGAGTGTCTAGATGGATCTAAGAGAACCATAGCCAAACATCCAAATACTATTAGGGTTAACATATTCCTCAATACCCACTGAATCTGCTGCACTAAAAGATAAAAACGGAATGCCAAAGAGATTGCAGATCACCTCCTCCTGCACACCTCTGAACGCTCAGATTGAACTTCTAGAAATTAGGAAGAAGTATATAACCCCTTAGGTAACTAGAAATCACCACAAAGGCACAAGAGAAACCAAGATAATACCTCCCCCCCACCCCCTGCAAGGGAAAAGAATAACTCCTCTTCATCCACAGACAGTTCAATGGAAATCATGGCAATACCTGATAAAGAATTTAGAATATTCATGGTGATGAAGTTAACATAGATGCAAGATAAGAGGGACAATGAATTCCAAAAGAGGGAGTAGAATAGAGCCGAAAAGTTCCAGGATGTGAGGAAGTTCTTGCACAATCTGAAAGAGGAAATACAATAAAAAAGAATCAAAAGAATTGTAAGAGATGAAGGCTGTAATACAGGAAGTCAAAACCTCCCTTTAAAGCAGACTAGATCATACAGAAGATCGAATCTCAGATATAGAAAACAGAATTGCTGGCCTAAAAACATCCACCAAAAAAATCCTGAGAATATAGTCCAAAAAATGAGAATAATATATGAGAAATACTAGTTACCATCAAACATCCAAACATCTGGATAAATGGTATCCCAGAAGGTGAAGAAACTAATAAGGGCATTAATAATCTTTTCCATGAAATCCTGGAAGAAAACTTTCCAAACCTAGAGAGGCATTAAAGATCCAGACCCATGAAATACATAGGACCCCAAATAGAATCAACCCCAGAAGATCTTCTCCAAGACACATTATAGCCAGATTGACCAAAACCACAAAGACAAGGTACTCAGACTGGCAATAGAGAAACAACAAGTTACCTACAAAGAATATCCCATCAGGCTAACAGTGGACCTCTCATTGGAAACAATGCGATCAAGGAAAGAATGGGAAAATATATTCAGTGTTGAGTGAAAAACAATTTCAACCAAGAATACTATACCCAGCAAGATTATCCTTCATATGGGAAGAGAAGACAATAACATTCTCAGATAAACAAAAACTGAAAGAATTTACTGACACCAGAACAGTTCTCCAAGAAATTCTGAAAGGAGTACTATACCAAGAAAACTAGTGAGAGACAGACAGCAATAAGAGAACAAAAAACAACCATGGATATGGCCAACTATGCTTTGTAGTCCAGAGATAAGAATTTTTTTCTTCTCTTGAATTGTCGACCGATCCAGGTAACTACTATTTGAACAGAATCCTAACCTGCTTCCTGGCTTTAAGTCTTAAGCAAAATTCTCTTAACATTTTTTGATTCTGATTTATTAAAGCTAAAACTGTCTTTCTGTAAATAAAAAAAATCTTTAAAAATATCTTTTTAATGACCACAGTAAGCTATATAGCCTCAATTAGGTGCTATTTTATAGTTATATTCATTCTACTCAGTTTCATGCCTAAAGTCAAACATTTGTTCACAGATAACTTGCTATTGAAAGTAATTAGATCAATTAAGATATTTTGTTATCAAATAAAAATGGGGAGAAAAAAAGGAATAAAAAGCAACTGCAGATACCATAGAGAGAGTGGGAGAAGGGTGGGATATGACAGAGGGTGAGAAATGGGGGAAGTATACACACACATATACATGTATCAGAAATATACATATGTGTGTGTGTATCAGAAACAAGAAATAGGAAAATTATTTGTTATGATAACATGTATGACTAAGCCACTATACAGTGTATTCCGGATGGGAAACTGCATCTTGTATGCTGTGATGATGTTTAGTGAATAAAATCAAAATAAATAATTAAAGAAAACAGTGAAAAAAATAAATAAGCAGAATCTCAAAAAAAACTCAATAAAGACAAATTTTCTGTAAAAAAAAAGGCAGCTGTCACTCATGAAGATCCTGTGCTATTATCACCCTGAGTGGACAGAAGCATCCAAAGCACTATTTGAAATTATGACATTTTGAGTTGAGAATGTCAATGACTGTAGCAGCTGGTAACAAATTGTTTTGCAAGTGGTCAACCATGGTATGAGTCCTGGACCCAGCAGCTTGAAACTCATGGTAGGCGTATGTGTGTGGTGCCCAAAATCCTGAGAGGAGAATGGGAGGAGACAGGATTGCAGCATGGCCATCCCCCTGTGGAGTGATTTCTCACTTTCTGTCTTTCTGGGAAGTGTACATGCCCTATAGCAAAAATCTCTCTAACAACAAAAAAAGGAAAATAAAATAAAATAAAATCCTGTTGGGTGTGTGTGTGTGTGTGTGTGCCCAGAGTCCTGAGAACAAGAGTGGAGAAGTGATTGCAGTGAGGCCTCCCCCCCACCACCACCATCTCACAGTGATTTCTCACTTTCCTTCTCAATGTTTCTTTTAACTCTCTCCAGCCAGCACACGTGCCCTATGGCAAAAATTTAAAAAAAAAAAAAAAAGAAGAAGAAGAAGAAGATAAAAGAAAAGTTACCCTGTGAATTTTGGCCTATAAGTTTTGTTTGAGGGAATTAAGGGTCACAGCTACTAAAATGCAGAAACACACAATACCTTCCATTCTCAGGTTTATTTCTGTGAACAAGGTTTATTATTATAAAAGGAAAACTATAAATAGAATGACGCTGTATCTCATCTTATACATAATAATTAGTTACCAAGATTTGAGATATTTGTTACTTTGCTGAATTGTGAAATGTTACTTTTCAGAATAATAAGCCTTTCAAAAAGTTTTTTTTTATATTGTCAGTTATTTAATTATGTTCTTTGTAAGAAATTTAGAGCAGTAATTGGTGAGGATAAACTCCATTTGTAAGCGCAAACATGGGTCATAGGTAGCCCTGGAGCTGAGGAACAGCTTTGATTTTCGGCAAAATCTGCAAGTTCACAGCTTCTGATCAACCATGCACTACTCTGTAATCTTGTATTTTTCCTTCTCAGTGTTGAAGATTTCACCTTCCTGGTGTCTGAACTTTTGCAACTTCTTTTTCTTGAAGTAACCATCAGTGAGGTATTTTGGAATTTTTACTTTGCTATCAACTTTCGTAAAAGTGGTGATGACAAATTTCTGATGTGTTGTATGTAGTGGAATTCTATTGAGGACCAGAGGTCCAGCCACAAGTAGAAAGCCACTGTTCAGTTGCTTCAGGTAAACCACTCTCTGGCCTCTGTGGTGTCCAGTGAGGATGATCAAAATGGTCCCAGGAGTGAGTCTGGCTCACAGCTTTCTCACATGCTGACTGAAAATTTTTCTGCCATGGTTCAACAGCTTTCAAGGCTCATCTTCAGTAGGATAATACCTAGGCATTTTGTGAGATTTAACCACCATTCTTGTCAACTGGTTTTGTGTCAGTGGCAAGAATCTTCTCCTTTTTCTTTTCAATTCTGGGATTTAGTGGCCAAGTTTCTCCTTTTGTATATGGTCTTCCTGGAACATATGGCAGAGTATCTGCTGGTTCCTTAGATTAGGACTGGATTTCAGCTGCAAAACGACTTCCCTTCTTGGGCTTTTTTAGCCTGGGGAAAGGGTCACCCTTTTTAATGTTGCTGCAGGCATCAGCCTTCTTGGCTTCAGGCTTGCTCTTCTAAATATCCAACTTCTCAGCTTTTCCACATGCCATCTTATAATAGGAGAGAGAACTCTTGAAAATAAAATTTTTTTTGAGAGGTTTTTGCCATAGGGTGCATGCACTTGCCAGACAGACAGAAAGAGACAGACAGAAAGCAAGAAATCACTCCTCAGGGGGGATGGCCATGCCGCAGTCCCTTCTCCATTCTCCTCTCGGGATCTTGGGCACGCACGCACACACGCCCGGCGTGAATTTTAAGCCACCAGGTCTGGGATGTGAACCGCGGTCGACTACGTGGGAGTCCAGCGACATAGCCATTACGCTAACTGCTGGTCCCAAAAATAAATTTTAAAGAGCCTTAGAGTTTCAGAAATGTCTTTCTTTCATTCTTTTTCTAAAACAGGCTCTTGCATTTGAGATCTTCAGGTTTCAATCTCCCAGCAGGGAATACAGATATGCTCCCATGCTAAGCTCTTTTTAATTTTTAGTCATGGTCTTGCTACAGGCCAGTCTCAATCTCTCAATTCTCCTGCCTCAGTCTTCCTGAGTTGCTGAAATTAGAGGCCTACACCATTGCACCAGTCTTTAGGTTGGATAGGGAATGAAACCTAGGTTCCCATGTGGTCCCTGCTTGCAGTGCACAATTTCTTAGCAGTGTGTGCCACTGTGACTGGGTTCCAGAAAACATTTTTTATTAAACTTAAATGTATATCCATAGGCTTTATACAGTCAGCTCTATAGCCTAGTGGTTAAGAGAGCTGGCTCCTACTTGGTCAATTATGGCTCAAATCCCCACTGGATGGCTTGAAAAACATGCCAGGCACACGTAAATGTGTGTACATGCCCAGAATCCTGACGGGATAGAGAAATGGAGAAGGGATTGCATTGAAAGGTACTTTCTTCTTGTCTCTCCATTCATCTATCTCATGAGCACACATACTCTCTGGCAGTTAAAAAACAAGAGTGCTTCTCTGTCACATGCATGGGTGTGCATTTCTCATTAGGAATAAATGTTTAAAGTCCAATTCTGGATTTGTTTATAGTTAAATTAATACTTTCTAAAATAAAAACACTACATTGTGATGAATTTATATGATGTGAACTTGGATGGATTCAAAAAGAAAAATTAAATGTAAAAATTTTCCTGTTAAAGGACACTTAATATTATGTATCTTAAATGGATCAGGACAATACAAAATTGCTTTGGTATTTAGTAGCCATTATATACATTTTTTTTTTCATGTAGGGTGCATACTCTAGTTGGGGAGAGAAAGAAAGTGAGAAACCACCCATGCCCCCAGAAAGGATGACCGTACTGCAATCACTTCTCCTCTATTCTTCTCTTGGAATTTGGGCACACATATGCCTGCTCTGCATGATTTTCAAGTCCCCAGACCAGGGACTCAAACTGCAGAGTTGGGCATATGGGATCCAGTCATCTTAAACTCTATGCTACCTGCTGGCATGCCATTATGTATATTTTAAAGTGCAATAAAAAGTTTGATGAAAATGTTAATCATTACAATATGCCAGGAATAAAATTTTTTGCAATTACAGTTGTGTATTACTTAACAGGTATACATTGTAAAAAATGTGCTGTTAGGAGATTTTTCATTGTGGGAAGGAACATCATGGTGTGTACTTACATAAATGTAGATGGTAAAACTCACCTACACGCCTAGGTCATGTGGTACAGCCATATAGGCCCGCCATTATATATGTAGTCTGTCGCTGAAATGTCATGCAGCGCATGACTGTATTTTAGATCTCTCCTTGAAATATGGAACAGAAAAATTTAAAAATTCTTTCCAGTGATATAGTATCAAAAAGTTTGATGACCACTACTTAAAAAAAAAGGGTTTTTGTTTCTTTGTTTTTAAAGTAGGGAAGATGAGACTGCAGGTAGTCAACTGGAACAGATCTTCAAGTTTTCTTTCCCATTTTTCCATTCTTCTTGGTTCTCCAACTCTGACTGGGGCGCCTCTGAGAAGGTTGACTGCCCTCCGTACCTTCTTCTGCTATAAACTTTGCCTGGGCAGAAAGGCAGATTTATAGTGAGGCTGTTTGAAGGTTGTGCTTCAGGCTTCAGGCATCCTCCCAGTTATGGAACCTGAGAGTTGTAGGGTATTATACACCTGGAGGGAAAACCAGGGTGCAGTAAGAAACCCTTGCATTCTAACAGTGCTGGGTAATTGCCAATGGAGACCTCAAAGCACTTATAAAATCTATGTATAAATAAGCTTACCAGGTTGCAGAATGCAACAATACACAAAAATCAATGATATTTCTATATACTAGCATTAAACAAAAATACCAAAATTCAAAATAGTATTTACAGTGATGTAAAAAAATATTGATATTTAGGGATACAACTGAAAAAAGTTGTGCAAGACCTTTGCAGTAAAAACTACAAAACGCCACTGAGAGAAATTAAAGATCTAAATAATGAAGAAATATACTGCTAGAGAATTGGGAGATTAGATATTGTTAAAATGTCAATTCTCTTTAGAGTCTCTGGAGGACATGAAGCCCTGCTGGCACCTTAATTTCAGTACAGTGAAACTGATGTTGAATGTCTGGCTTCTATAACTCTAAGAAAATTAACTTCTGTTGTTTTAAGCCACTAAGTTTGTGGTGATTTGTTACACCAGCTACAGGAAATGAATATACTAAGACACAAAAAGCATAGGCTATAAAAATATATATATTAGACATTGCAGAAACTGAAAACTTTGCTCTTCCAAAGATACTTTTATGAAAAAAAAAAAAAAAGGCAAACCATAAACCAGGAGTAAATATTTCCACACATACATGACAAAGATTTGTATTTAGAATTAGCAAAGAACTCTTAGGACCAAACAGGAAGACAAACCCAATTAAAAAGACAGGCAAGGGACCAGCAGTTAGCATAATGGCTATGTCGTTGGACTCCCACTTTCGACCGCTATTCAAGTCCTGGACCTGGTGGCTTAGACTCACGTGGGGCGCATGGGTGTGCATGCCCAGGATTCTGAGAGGAGAATGGAGGAGAAGGGATTGCGGCATGGCCATCCTCTCTGGGGTCTGTCTGGCCAGCGCACATGCCCTATAGAAAAAAAAAAGACAGGCAAAGGATTTGAACATTTTACTAAAGAATATATACAAATAAGTACATGAAAAAATGTCAACAACAAGGAAATGCAAATTAAAATCATGATGAGATTAAATGTACACACCCATTAGAATGGCTTAAATTAAAAACTGATTGGACCAAGTGTTGCCCAGGATGTGGACCAAATGGGACTCTCATGTACTGCCGATGGGGATATAAAATGGTACAAAGATTTTGGAAAACATTATGGCAACTTCTAAAAAAAGATGGTGCATTAAGGTATGGCTATGTGATCATGGAGCCACACAGGAAGTCTAGGTATGGATCCCCAGTCAATCTGAACATGCTGGGTATATGCCCATTTATGCCTGTGATCCTGGCTGGCTGAGAAGTTGGGAGTAAGACTGTGTCATGGGCGTACTTCAGGAGGACAGCTTTCCCAGTAGAGGAACCTAAGGCACCCAGAGAGATGTAGAGGGAAGAGCTGGAGTAGGGCGGGAATCCCATGAGCTTTAACACTGAGTCTTTGTGAGAAAGCCGTTTACTGCTTGTTCAAAGTTGTACCCAGGGGAACCAGCAGTTGGCGTAATGGCTATGTCGCTGGGCTCCCATATGTCGCTGGGCTCCCATATGTCTCTGGGCTCCCATATGTTGCTGGACTCCCTTGTAGTGGACTGCCATTCAAGTCCCGACCCGGTGGTTTAAACTCATGCTGGGAGCGTGTGTGTGCATGCCCAAGATCCCGAGAGGAGAATGGAGGAGAAGGGATTGCGCATGGCCATCCTCCATTTGGGGGTGATTTCTCGCTTTCTGTCTCTCCATCTCTCTGTTTCTCTGGTGAGCGCACTTGCTATAACAAAAACCTTTCCAAAAAAAAAAAAAAAAGTTGTACCTGGGGCCATCTAGAACTCTGTTGCCCTGGTGTTTAGTAAATACTTGAATGAATGAGAATGAGAATGGGAATTGATGAACAAATGGAAGAACGAGGATCGCGTCATCCTTCTCTACGTGGAAATAAGCAAAGTCTGCACGGCCACCGCACAGTGACTTTCTCTCGGAGCTTGCTGGCGAGAGGTCGGTTTGGCTGAGACTCTAAGGGCAGCAGTGAAGCCAGTGAAGCTTCACAGTGGAGAAGGGCCGGCGCTGGGACGGCTGTTGCGAGGCTGCGGTCCTGAGAACGAAGGCAGGGCCTGCTATGTGACAGGTGATGGGGCACAATGGCGTTTTCTGGCTGGCCTGGGGTTCAAAGCAGGGCAAACTTGTTACTCTGGAAGTTCCTGGGGTCTCCTGGTACTACGGGGCTCGCGGCTCCCCACAGAGATGGCAGGCTAGCCGGGGTCAGCGCCCTCCTCTGGACACGCGGCCTACGGGCAGGTCCCGGCCGCCTCCTGTGTAGAGTGAGTTTTCCCACACAGAACGTTCTCGTGTCAGCTCAACACACAGATCACTCCGGAAGGCCGGCGCCTTTCAGGCCTCAGTTTCTCCGCCCGAAACACAAAGAGTGTGGCGTCCACCGAAGCCCGGGGGCACTCACGCACCTGTACCTCTTTCGCTCAATTCCCGTGCCTCAGTCTCCCCACCCACAGAATGGGAGGGCCAACCCCGCCTCTTAGAAAGGCGGTGTCGACGGTTGCAACCAGCGTCTGTGCGTCAGCTGGTCCCAAATCCTCGATCCTGGCCCCATTCCGCACCGCGGCTGCAATCCGGTCATCAGCCAGTGACGCAGCCCTCCAACTCTACCCGGTCGCTGTTTACCTCAGGCTGTTGTCTCTGCCCCGAGGCCCCGCCCCGCACGCACGCCCACCAGGCTCCGCCCCTGGCCCTCCCCGGCCCCGCCCTGCGCACGCGCTGCACGCGCCGCACGCGCCCCGCAAGCCCCACCCCGAGGCCAATGAGCGACTCCGCCGCGGTTACCGCAGTTGCTCCCCGCCCCCCTACCGGCGGGGCTCGGGGGCTCCGCGCAGTAAGCTGAGCCGCTGGTACTGCGTGGTCGTCCTCCTCGTCCCTGACGGTCCACCGCGCCACCCACAGTCCACGGCCCACAGCCGGCAAGAACGCGACCGCCACAGCCGCTTGCCGGCGCCATGTCTCAGAGTGGGGTCCCCGGGCTGCAGGAGGAGAACCTGCAGGGTGAGGCCGCGCGGGCAGAATCTGCTGGGGGAGACCGCGCAGGGAGAGGAGGCCCTGAGAGGCCAGACGCTTTCGTGCGTAGTCCCGGGTGAGGCGGAGGCGTGTGCTGACCAGTCGTGTGGCCACGGGCCGTTGGTCGTTGGCTGAGCGCGGCAGGACAGGTTTCGGGGTCCAGGCAAGTGTCGAGTAGGGGCTCCTCCAGGCTGGCCTGTTTCCAACTGTGAAACGGCGGCGTCACGCCGCGGCGGCGCGGGTGTTTTCAGACCCGCGCGGAAACCTTACCGAGTGGTGGATGCCACCCTCTGCGGGCGCAGACTTTTTGCAGTCTGGGAGGCGAGCGGGGGTGCTGATTTGGTTTGGTCTAAGATCGGATCTGATTTATAAGCCTAGATTTTCCAGATTGGGGTAATCTAAAATTTCCCCCCAAATCTCCATTTACACGAATAGGACTACTATCTGAAAATCTATATATTTTTTAAATAACTTATAGTTTAATATTGCTCTTGATGAGCCAAAGCCAACGATGTTGTAGGTTGAAATTTTATGTGATTTTAAGTCATTAATATTGATATCTGTAGTGATTTGTGATTTCCTAAAAGAGGGAGTTATATCATGTAGGGCACAAGTGCACTAGCTGCTCTTTTGTGTGAAAGATGAACAGCTTTTTAAAAATATGGTATAGAATGTTTATTTTCCAATTCTGCTAGAAGGTTACTCCCAAGTGAAGCTTTAAATTGATTTGTTCCTTAAAAAAAAATGCAAGCAAAAGGGCACTACCTTCCACTTGGCTGGTTTTAGATACCCAAGAAGACCACGATTTTACTTATTTGAACCCCAGGGGTTTGGGGCAGATGGTGCAGTAACTTGTTCCGTCACATAGCTAAGTAGGTAGAGCGTTGAGATCCACGGTAGGTCTGCTAGCAAAGGCTAGGCACGTCCTTGCCACGGTAAGGCCGGCCACAATCCGTACTCTTAAGATAGTAAGAGCCCAAGAGTTGGAAGAGGACCCTGGTGGCTGTTGACCTTTGTATTCTCTGAGGCAAAAGTTCGCTAGGCAAAATGAGCGTGTAAATAAGCTTTGGAGAAGACTTTAAACCTTTGAGAGCGAGTTTCTTATCTTTTAAGATTTTTTAAAAAAATTGTATGTTCAGATAAATTGAGTGACCTTCTGATTTTATTTATTTGTGAAAACAAGATTTTACAAGGCAGGACCTAATTAGTCTAATGCATTGCATAATATAAACTACTTCCACATCTCAAAAACCCCTGTAACTCAGGGTTTTCCCTTTAAAATTAAGCTTTAGTAAAACAGTTTATTTCTTCTTTGAAACCTATTTAGGGATGTTTTCCTGTATTTTCTTTTAAAGTCCAAGGGACATTTAACCCTTTTTTATTTGTTGTGAAATACCCTTTCTCTAGTTATCAAGCTACATGATTTGTATATTACTTGCTGATTCAGATTTTGTTTCTGGAAGTTCTAAATACTCTTGATAGGGGTTTAATTATCTCTTCATTCCTTATACACCAAACTGCTGAGTCATTGACAGTGCAAGATTAACATCTTAAGGGTTTAGAGATTTTTGTTTTTCTGTTCTGCTTATTCTATAAAAAGATGGTTACACACAGAGTGGAAATTCATGTTAAGGATTCTTTGGGCTATATTCTCTGAGTGTACGTGCAGCAGGGCACTTGCTCACTGTCGAGCCCAGTGTGGGAGGGGTCACTTAAAGTCACGTGGGGCTCACTGCTGCCCTACGGAATGTGATTCGTGGCTGAGGCAGCACTTACCCTCCTTTCTCTGTTCTGATTTGATTCCCTCTTGTTTACCTCTGAACACAACTGGGGAAGTCTTTGGCCAAACCAGCAACAGAACTGGAAAATATTCCTCACATTTTCCTTTTCGCTTGTACCTTCTGAGATCAAATTTTTTTCCCCTGAGGAGTTAATATGAGCAGAATAGCAGAATAGCAGAATAGATTCTGTTTACCTCTGATTTATTCTATAGTTCAAGCTGTTGCCTGGCAGCCTAATTGTTTCTGTCATTCTTTTTATCCTTAGATACATTACTATGAAAATGGAGAAGGGAACATTTTATGATGATAATGTTTTACAGTTGTTTTGGTTGGGGTATGCATGATTTCCCTGATGGACCCATTATGTTTAGCTCTTGAGCGTCTCAGTCCAGTAAAGTGTGTGCCTGTTTGCTCTGAAACAGCAGTGTTTAATAATCTAAGTCCCCCACCGCTTCACTTAATGCTGTATCTGCTATTGGTCAGATAGGTTCTATTGTCATAAGCACCTCACAGTGAATATAGTCGTATGAGGAAGAAAATATATTTCTTTTGGAGAGGAATCGTAGGAGCATGTGGTTTTAGAATGTGAAGGAGTTTCAGACATCTCAATTCTAGTTCAACACCTACATTTTGCAGATGGTCTCAATGAGAGCCATAAGATTAAATGAAAAATAAGGCTGGCAACAGGAGTTTAAAGTTGGGGATTCTCCATCATGTAACAGTGGAATACTTGGAATGCAAATGACAGAGAATATATAGCTCAGGATCCTGTAGCACATCCTGGTGAAAGAAGGGTTGAGGGGACCAGCAGTTGGGTGTAATGGCTATGTCACTGGACTCCCATGTAGTCAACCATGGTTCGAGTCCTGGACTCGCTCACTTAAACTCATGCCATGTACGTGTGTGCCCAGGATCCCGAGAGGAGAATGGAGGAGAAGGGATGCTGCCTGGTCATCCCCCATGGGGGGGTGACTTCTCGCTTTCTGTCTGTCTCTGTCTTTCTGTCTCTTTGTCTTGCCCTATAGCAAAAAAGTCTCCATTAAAAAAAAAAAAGAAAAAAGAAAAGAAAAGAAAGAAAGAAAAAAGGGCTGAGGTAAAAGGTTTGTGAGAAGCCAGTGGCTTGAATTATCTAACCAATTGAGTTTATGTTAAAAATCATTTGCCAAAGTCTGTTTTTTTGTTTTGTTTTGTTTTGTCTCCCAGTTATCCCAAGAAGCTTTTAAATGTAAAAACACTCTTTTTTGGGGAGAAGATTTTTGCTATGGGGTGCATAGGTTCCCAGGAGAGAGAGAAAAAAAAAAAAAAGAAAAATGAGAAATCACTCCCCTGGCTGATTTTTGGACTTTGCAAGCAGACCCCACTTGGTGGATCTTGATGTTCTGTTATCTCCCTAGATGTGTGGTGGGACAAATTACTGTACTTTCCACCCCGAAGCCCAGATGTTTAGATACATGGAGGCTATCACAGTAGAGGCAGGAATTGCTTTGGACACTTCGAGGAGCTGGAGGTCAGATGAAAACAATTTTTTAACAAAATGAGCAAATAAATGGAAACTAAAATGTTTTAAGAGTTCAAAGTTGTTGGATTGTGTTCACTTTCTGAGGCAGACTTAATAGTTTTCTTTTTACTATATGATTTAAATATTCATAGCATAGACTTTCTGTTCATCTCATTTACCTTCCTCAGATAGGAGTTAGGGTTCATTTGTGGGACCAGCAGATGGTGTAATGGTTACATCACTGAACTCCCATGTAGTCAACTGTGGTTTGAGTTCTGGACCAATAGCTTAAAACTCACACTGGGTATACATAAGTACCGAGAGTAGGACGGAAGAAAAGGGATTGTGGCGTGGCCATATCCCGTGGGAGGTGATTTCTTGCTTTCTATCTCTCAGGCGAGTGCATGCACCCTATAGCAAAAATATCTCTCCCAAAAATTTTTTTTTAATTACTTTGGGTCTTATTCGTGATGTAAGCTAAGTAAGTGGGGGGCGGGGAAGGAGGAGAGGAACAAAATGAAGTTAAGAATAAGGGCTTGCTTTGGATTAGCATCATCACCTGTTTCTTTTTAAGGTCTGACTATAAAGTTATTTGAAATAGATTACTTGGAATTATGAAGAAATTTTCTTACATTGATTAGCAACGTTAGCCCAATCTTTATTGCATAAAAATGAATGATCCTAATTAATAATTGCAAGATGTGAGCAGATTAATAGCAGACAATTTCTAGGAAGTATATTTTTAAAAATAATTTATTTAATTGTATGTATTCATTTATTTTAATTTGACCACACACACACACACCACAGGGATTGGGGGAAGTGAAAGAGCAAGCCACCAGGTCCAGGACTTGAACCGTGGTCGCCCATGTGGGAGTGTTTAGTGTCTTAAAACCACCACGCCACCTGGTCCCCTTAGTATACTTTTCTACCCAGTTGTCATAGGTTACTAATAAAACTTTGTCCCTTAATAAGTCCTTCCTTGGAATTAAGTTCTCATACCCGAAGTTTTTTGCTGCAGACAATCCAGAATTTTTTTCTTTTTCAAGGATGTTTTGTACAGTGAGGCAAAGAGCTTGGTTCTTGGGTGGTAAAATAATTTACCAGAGAAGAAATACAAGAAATTAGATTTATTGAAGCTTGGGCAGGAGGGTTTCTCTTGCTCTCTTTCTTTTTTTTTTTTTTTTTTTTTTAAGTTTGGCTTACACGGTGTGTGTACTCACCAGAGAGAGAGAGAGGGAGAGTGAGAAATAACCCCTGTTGGGTATGGCCACAGCACAGTCCTCTTCCAGTGTCCTCTTGGGATTTTGGGCATGCATGCATACACACCAAGCATGGTTTTCAAGCCTCAGGGTCCTGGACTCAAACTGTCCAGCTGGCCATGTGGGATCCAATTCCTTAACCTCCACACTACCTACTGAGGGTGTTCTTTTTTAAAGCCTTATGGGAGACGTAATGAAAACTGCAAGCTTGGTCCCGATTGGGAGGGGCTGGCTGTATCTCAGGAATGTGGAATGTCTGTCAGCAACAGGGAGGTGGTGGCAGGAGAAGGGATCCAGAATTTTTCCCGTCATAAAAATTATGGGGGAGAGGTCGGCAGGTGGCACGGTGAAGAGCGTTTGACTCCCACATGGCTGATCTGGTGGAGTCCTGGACCTGGCAGTTTGCTTTCTCACTCCTCCCCTCCTCTCTCTCACTCTGTCCCTCTCTGGTCAAATTTAAATAAATAAATGAATAAATAAAGATTATGGGGTGGGCTTTACATTGGACCCTTTCATTAGTCCTTGGGTTACTTAGAGTTAAGGCTCATCTTGGACCCTCTTTATTAACCTGAGCAGGCTTATTAATGAACTCTCCACACTTTGGACTGAATGATTTCCTTCTCTTTCTCCCCTAAAGGTCATGTAAATTTGCCAGAGAGAGACAGAGAAACAGAGCTGGGGAGTAGGAGGAGGGGGCAAGAAAGCATCACCCAGTGGGGTGTGGTCACAATGTAATCCCTTCTTTTCTATTTCTCCTTCTTGTTGGGACTGTGGGCACTACATTCTTTTTTTTTTTTTTTTTAATTTTTTTTAAAATTTCATTTCCTTTTTTTTTTTTCCATTTCATTTACTTTTATACATTCTATCACATTATTATTTGTGGGCACTACATTCTTGGGTGGCAATGTCATGCCATTGGGTCTTTGAGAGGTGATTAGGCTGTGAATGGGATTAGGTTCCCCTAAAACGGGACTTGGTGGAGGATATTGGCTCCCTACTTGCCCTTTTGCCATGTAAGGACACAGCAAGAAGGTTTGTACCAGACCACAAATACCAGTGCCTTGATCTTGGACATCCCAGCCTCCAGAACTGTGAGAAATAAATTTCTATTCTTTGTCAATTACCCAGCCTGAGATTCTGTTAAAGTAGCACCAGTGGCTACTTGTCTCCATGTAGTCTTGGGTTGGTTCATGTGTAATAAATATATATATTTGTTTTTTCCCCTCAGTTCCTAACACAGAGCTCCTCAATTTGTAGGATTTCCTGAGAAATAGAAGTGTCTGTTATTAATTGTAAAGAGGCCCTTTTAGAAGGAGTGTTTCTGGAATACATTTAAGTCAATGCTAATAAGATGACTTAGATGTGGGACCACTACCCTTCTCCCCTAAAGCTGCAGGATAGGTGTTGGTTACCAGAAAGATTAAATAATTTATTAAAGGGTGGATACTCTCTGGGCCTCCTCCTAACAGCCAGAGAGGGAAGAAGGCTGGAGATTGGGTTATAAAAACATGTACAAGGAGGGTCAGAGAGCTTGAGAGGTTGGTGAACACATTGAGGGTGTTGGGAGAGTGGTGTGCTCTGAGGGCATGGAAGCTCTCCATCCCCCATTTCCCCTTATACTTCACCCTATATGTCACTTCCATTTGGGTATTCTTGAATTTAGTACTTTCTGATAAGCTGATAAATATAGATGTAAAGTATTTTCTTGAGATTCGAACCTGAGGTAGGGGTGTGAGAACCTCTAAATTTGTAGTTGGCCAGGTAAAAGTGTGGGTAACCCAGACATCCATTTGTAGTTAACATCCAAATTGTAGACATCTTGTAGGAATGAGGTCTTTATCTTCATTTTTCACTTTGCTATAGGGGCACGTGTACTTACCAAAGAGAAAGAAGGAAAGTGAGAAATCACCTCTCCAGGGGGTATGGCCACGCCACAATTTCATCTCCTGTTGTGATTTGGGCACACATGTGCACACACTCCTGGCGTGTTTCTCTGGCCACTGGGTCCAGGACTTGAACTGTGTGGTCAGTCACAAGGTACCAGCTACCTTAATTACCATGCTACTGGATGGCCTGAGAGTGAGCTCTTTAATTTGTGGAATCTGACACTAATTCTAGGTAGATGAAGCCAGAATTGAATTGAATTATTGGTTACCCAGTTAGTATTGGAGAATGGGTTGTTGGTATGGGGGAAAAACCATATGTGGTGTCAGAGAAAACACTGCACTCCTCATTTTGTCCAACACAATAAGAGATCTGGACAGCACTTTAGCTTAGTCAAGGAAATTGAGCCAGGCTCAGCTGAGTAACCTAGGTTGAGCTTAGAAAAACAGAACTGCCCACAGCCGAGACTGTGGTACTGTTTCAGGGCCTTGGACCAGAGCTGAACCTCTAGTGCCTGAATGTCATCTTGAACCCCAGGAAAGAATGGAAGACTAAGAGAAGGACTCCAGTTTGTGCTTTGGAATGATGCTTCAGTGTTAGGAGGCATCAGTATCACAATACTTGGAAATAGTCAGATGAGCAGTTTCAGGTATAGTGTTATACAGAAATCTCTGAAGTCTTTGTAGCCTCTGCTGATGATGCAGAGCCAGAGAGGCCTGGGCTTTTCCAATCCAGTCAGCTCTGGGCTCTAAGACAAACCCCTGGCTTTTCTGTATATTGGTGATGTACTTCATATGGGCCAGGACAATGAGAAGCAATATAAGAGGCTAAAGAGAAAAATCATGCATTGGCTTGAAAATTTGTGTAATTGTTTTGTTAGCTTACTAGGATGCTGTGGTTGATGACCAACTGCAAATCCACATTTCATTCCTGAGCCTCTGATTTGCTTTTTTTCTAATTAATATGACATATGTTTTATAACAAATAGCTTATTGAGGTAGGTCCAGGACTCTTTCAGAAGAGAGTTCTATTTGAAAGCTGTGTAGCCTACCATACTTCCAGCCAACATAATGGATTGATTAATAGACTGCTGTTTCTTCCCATCCCGGATGCATGGTGTCGTATGGTAATTTAAGGACAGATAACAGTTTAGGATAATTATTTTTGTACTTCATAAAATTACAGTGAATGCAAAATTAGTTCATTCAGTTTTTCTAATATGTAAGTTTTTTGGTCTTTTCTAGTCTGTCTTCATGAACCTCTCTCCCTATTGCATTCCATACTCCATATACTACCAGCATTATCTTTCAACAAAGAGATTAGCTATAGATAAACAGACCTATAACATAAAATAGACAAATTATCCCAGGCCCAGAAACACATGTACATACATGCATGCTTTGTCTCTGAGAAAGCAGAGGCACTTTTAATGGTGCATCCTGTTTCATATCATACATAAAAATTAAATCTTGGTGGATTTTAAGTCTGAGTATGAGTGTCAAAACACTTGTTTGAAAATAATAATATTCTCAGCTTAAGAAAATAGTGGTACATTTAACTTAGTTAAAATCAAGAACTTCTGCTGAGAAGACATCATGAGAGTGAAAAGGCCAAAAGCACAGAATAAATTTATTTGTAACATATTTAAATGGAGAAAGGCTTGTATCTAGAATATAGAATTTCCACAAATGAACAAAAGACAGCTCAGCAGAAAAGAATAAGAGATTTGAATGACCAGTTCAAAGATGATGGTATCTAAATAGCCAGTAAGGAAAAAGTGTTCAACCTCATTAAAAGTCAGAGGAGTACAAAATAAGCCATATAGTACAAAGTAACAGAGAGTGCTGAGCTTCCTTCCTGAAAAGATTTTTGTCTAAATGAGTAATTTAGATATAGCTTGCTTTGGTCAGTCAAGTTTTGCTCAGAAGTTACTTTTATTGTTAAGATACATCAACCTGGGGCCAGCAGATGATAAGGTGGTTAAGGATGCTGGACTCTCATATGGCTGGCTGCAATTTGAGTCCCGGACCTGGTGGCTTGCTTTCTCACTTTCTCTCTCTTGCTTGCTCTGTCCTTCTCTGGTCAAATTAAAAATAAATAAAGTTAAATAAAATAATTCTTAAAATACATTAATCTGATTTCTGATATAAGTGAATACAAAATAGCAATCTTAAGTCTGAATTTTGTAGGGGTTCAGAGTCAGTACATGATGCTGGTATGTTGATGAAAGATAGCTTAAACCATTAAAAAAAATAAATATATATATATATAGGGACTAGCAGATGGCATAATGGTTACATTGCTGAACTCTCTTGTAATCGACCATGGTTTGAGTCTCAGACCTCACGGCTTAAAACTCATGCTGGGCAAGTATATGTGGGTGCCCAAAATCCTGAAAGGAGAATGGAAGAAAAGGTATTGAGGCATGGCCATCTTCTGGGGGGTGGTGGGGGGATTGTGTGCGTGTGTGTGTGTGTGTGTGTGTGTGTGTGTGTGTGATTTCTTGCTGTCTCTCTGGCAAGCGCATGAGCCCTATAGCAAAAATCTTTCTTAAAAGCAAAAAAATTACAAATACATTACATTTTTTTTGCCATTGGGCATATGTACTCAAGGGAGATAAAGAGGAAAAGTGAGAAATCACCTCCCTCTTGGGGAATAGCCACTCCACAATCCCCTCTCCTCTCAGGATTTCGGGCACTGCATGCACAGGTGCCCAGCATGTTTTTCAGGCCACCAGTTCTGCAACTCAAACCCTGGACCCTGCTGGCCCCAGTTTTTTTTAACTTTTCTATTTGGATTCTGATAACACAGATTTATGAATCATTTGCTTGGTATAAATGGAAATAAGAGAAACAGATATATTGTTTTAGCTCCAGGGGGCTTGTTCTCTGTATCCAGTGAGAGTGGAACAGTAGAGCACTTACTATAAATACAAGTGCTAGGGTTATGTTAAAAGTGAGGTTCAAGGGCGGGAGGAGCGGTAGGTAGGGTTTATCCACTCAACTCCGCAAAGGCTCTAGGTGTGCGGTGGCCTCATCAGGCACCCAGCACGCACCCTGTCCGCAGTCAAGATGCTCAAGAGGAAGGTCAGCTCAGCCGAGGGGGCGGCCAAGGAAGAGCTCAAGTGGAGATCAGTGAGGTTATTGGGCTAAACCTCCTGCAAAAGTGGAGACAAGCCAAAAAGGGCGGCAGGAAAGGATAAATCTTCAGACAAAAGAGTGCAAACAAAAGGGAAAAGAGGAGCAAAGGGGAAACAGGCTGAAGTGGCCAACCAAGACACTAAAGATGATTTACCTGCAGAAAATGGAGATGCTAAAAATGAGGAGAGTCCACCCCCTCTGATGAAGCAGGCGAGAAAGAAGTCAAGTCTGAGTAATATCATATACCATGTCTTATCAATGGTCCCTGTCTCCTTTCTTGTACAATCCAGAGGAATATTTTTATCTACTATTTTGTAAATGCAAGTTTTTTAATAGCTCTAGAAACATTTTTAAGAAGGAGAGAATCCCACCTCGTCCCATTTTTTAAGTGTAAATGCTTGTTTTTAAGAGGTGAAATCATTTACTGGTTGTTTATTTTTCAGTACAACCAGAAAATAGTGGGATATTGACTTATAGGAGGCTTTGACTCTCT
>NW_006159672.1:5697423-5712996 GCF_000334495.1 Tupaia belangeri chinensis | reverse complement strand
TTTATATCCTAAATACAAAGCATACTAAATGGCAGTTTGAAGTCACAGTCATGCATTTAATGTGTCTTGAATATTTTAAGTTAATTCTGTTATGTTTTTTTAGTAGCATTGTTTCCTAAAGAAAACCACTCTTTGATTGTTGCTCTGTCAGAATTGTGTGCACCCTGTAACATCTTTGATCGTGGTAGTCCAATTTTCCTAACAATTTTGTTACTGTGCTGTGAAAGATTGGAAATTTGAAGTATGTAGTGTGTATGATACTAAATTGTGATTTGGTGGGACTTACACAACAGCTTTCAACATTTGAAGACAGTGGTTCTTGATATCCTCTTCAGGAAAACTTGCTTACAGATTTGAAGCTGGAATGTCACTGGAATAACTTAAAAAGAATCACTATACTTGGCTTTTAAAATTTTTGGTTTGTATGTTAAGAATTGGGTACAAATTGAAATGTCTGCACTGATCCTTGACACAACCAATAACTATCAATCACAAAAAAAAAGTGGGGTTCAAGAATATGGTCCCGTGTGTGCGTGTGTCACCATTGGTATCTGTTAGAAATGGAAGCATGGCCTGGTTATGTTAGAACAAATTTTTGAAGTGGTAGAAAATTACAACTGTGTCCTTTTTTGTTCCCCATCAGGTTCCTGGGTAGAATTGCACTTTAGCAATAATGGGAACGGGAACAGTGTTCCAGCCTCAGTCTCTATTTATAATGGTGATATGGAAAAAATACTGCTGGATGCTCAACATGAATCTGGACGGAGTAGCTCCAAAAGTTCTCACTGTGACAGGTAATTGTAAATAAGTATATGTATTACAGTGCTGATACGCAAAATAAATGAGCAGCCACAATTGTGAATGCCTGTATAACCTTTAAGGACCCGTGTGTGTGTGTGTGTGTGTGTGTGTGTGTGCACATGTGTGTTTCTCCAGCTCAGGACACACTCAGTAATGTGTGTGTTGCTGCAGTCCTCTTTTTACAAAAGGAGCCTTGTCATCTGGGGAGGAAGTTACCTGGTCTTAGTCTGTGAAGAGACCGTTTTGTTAAAGCTAGGGAGGAGGCAACAGGCAAATGGCACCCACTTTTGCCCTGATACATAAGCCAGTTTTGTGAAATCAGTCATCATGAACCCCAAGTCTGAGAAATTTACTCCTACACCTCAACAGGGTGTCCTCATCAGAGAGCTGTAGGCTCTTGGTTAACAACACTTAGGAATGAATCCCAGACAGCGTGTCTGTGAAAGTCTGTGATCAAAGGTCAGGTGCTGTGGAGAGCTGTGCAAGAGACCATGAAGCTGGTGAGGAACAGAGCCAGCTATTCACTGACTATCCTCGTCTCTTTGCCAGAAGACTGGGTAGCTGATTCTTGCCATGCTCAGCTGAAAAGACTTGGGAATGGCTTGGCCCTGTTTTGAAGCCGGGTGGAAGGGAAGACTACTATGCTGGCTAGAACTCCCTTCTCACTGAGTCAGTTCCCTGCCTTTGGGGTTTTTGCTTCTAATGATAGAATGTTAACATGATGTTCTGTTTTTCTCATTCTGTTCACATCATTGCCAAGCCCACCTCGCTCACAGACACCACAAGATATTAATAGAGCTTCTGAAACAGATACCCACAGCATTGGAGAAAAAAACAGCTCTCAGGTAAGATGGAGAGGACAGTTGTAAACATTGTGATGTTTGTATATTAAAGTCTTAAAAGTAATTTGAGTAGGGAAATGTTTGGCTTTTAGGGTGTCTCCTGCTTTAAAAAAAAAAAAAAAAGGTCTGTAGCTGCGGACATCCCCAATACATGGGCTTCACAATGAGCTGACCAGAAGAGGTATGGAGTTGTACTAGTAGCATGAACCTCTTTTATCCCCTCTTTCAATCCAGGGACTCACATGAAGTGAAATAGGATTCCCTTGTGTCTATATCCTGGAGAGAGAGTAAGTGGCCATTGGGAAGGATGGCTGTGAGCCAGCTACTGGATTCTCTCTTTACTATTGGTTGGGCATTGAGTGAATCTTAATATCTATTAGCTGTTTGAGAGTTATAGAGCTATTCAGGGCTATTCCAGTTGTGATTTTGGTTGTGTTCCTCATTAGACATTGTCATCGCTTGCCAGAAATTACAGCCCAGGCCTTTCCTGACATTCCATGCTGACGCTTGCATAGTTCAGCATTAGTAGTTATCAGCTTGGTAACTTGAGTTTGAGATCACTTTTCTAACGTTAATTCAAATATTTAATGGTCTTACACATCAAAAACTTACTAGCATAGTAGTGGGGCCACAAAATCTTCTGAAAACACACCTCTATGAAGAAAAATTATATCTGGGATTCCTGCCTTAGTTTACTATAATTCTTTTCCCATTTCACTACTGCATGGGATTTTGAGCTTGTGATCAATAATATCTTGCTTAGTTATATCCAACAGTGCTTTATCTCACACGTATTAGATGCACAGTATTTTCCTAAGTATTTAATAATGGTGACAATATACACAGTAAAATTTTTTTCTGTAGTCTTCCAAAACTCTTAACAGCCAGTATTAATTATTTTCCCTCCTATACTAGTTTCTCTTTGAGAATCTCTGTCAAGTGTATACATCCTATGGCAAAAACATTAAAAAAAAAAAAAGAAATGGATTGGATAACAATAGTTGTTTGAAAATAATTAACTTTGGTGACCAGGATCAGGAATAAAGTTGGTATCAATAATAGTTTGGTCAGGAAGTTTTTTGGACAGATGTCATTTTAGAAGTAGTCCTTGTATAAGGTTGCCAGGGTCTTTGTGCAAGGTTGTGGTTCTGGCAGTCTTCTAAATAACATTTTATGTTATCAGGCAGAAAGCCCCCTCTGTGGGGTAAAGTAAAAATTCTAACTTACAGCTTGGCACATTCCCCACACAAAACACATGGCTCAGTTTAGTCAAGTTTAAAAAAATGACTCCATTTTGTTTCTGACAGCTTTTATATGGTTATATGTGAATTTCTGCCTTTTTCTTCCCTGCTTGTAATGAAAAGCATCTTTTAAACTTACTTGCTACACATATTCCATTTACTTATTGGTCACATCCCTGTTTTGAGCCATTTTAGATTTTCATTTTACTTTGTTATAACCAGTACTACAGTCTCATCATCTTTGTTTTCACATCATATTACTTTTTTTTGGGGGGGGGGGCGCGTTTTCGCTATAGGGCACGTGCACTTGCCAGACAGACAGAGACATAGAGAGAGAAAGCGAGAAATCACCCCCCGGGGGAATGGTCACGCCGCAGTCCCTTCTCCTCCATTCTCCTCTTGGGATCTTGGGCATGCACGTACACGGGCCCGGCGTGAGTTCTAAGCCACCGGGTCCGGGACATGAACCGCGGTCGACTATGTGGGAGTCCAGTGACAGCCATTACGCAAACTGCTGGTTCCCACATCATATTACTTTTGTAGAACAATGTTTGTACCCAGAATCTCATAGTTGGATCAAATACATTAGCACACTGCACAGGACTTCCATAGAAGTAGTCAGTTTAAAAGTAGCATAAAAAGGGGCACGTGGCATGGTGGTTAAGGTGGCTGGGCTCCCACATGGCTGACTGTGGTTCAAGTCCTGAACCTGGCAGCTTGCTTCTCACTTTCCTTCTCTCTCTCTATCTCTGATCAACTTCAAAAAAATAAAATAATGACAATGAATTAAAAAAAAGGAAAAGGAAACTTAGCCATTTAAATAAAAAATAGCAAAAGAATGCAAAAGCTCCTGTTTTTGCCATAGGTTGGACACCACCATGCCCAAGAATACAAAAGCTCTTGTAAGAAGAGCATTTTATGTAGCTAGTATCCTACCGTGCACTCATATTTCATGCATTGCACTATTAGAGCAGTGGGAGGAGAGCATGCCAAGAGCCAGGGTGTAATGGGATCCAGATGAAACCGTGCTTCATGACCTGTCTTGGACTGTGATCCAGGGTATTGACCCTGTCTCTGGGCTATGAGTTCCTTTTGCTGATTTGATGCTCAGGTGGAAGGTCAGTGGTTCCTAGTGTGAATACAGTAGGTTAATCTGCTTTTAACATCTGCTTTATTTTAGTCCGAGGAAGATTATATTGAGAGAAGGAAAGAGGTTGAAAGCATCTTGAAGAAGAACTCAGATTGGATATGGGATTGGTCAAGTCGGCCAGAAAATATCCCCCCCAAGTGAGTGTGTTTTCAGTATCATGGGATCTTCTTCTGATAGAGGACATATTTACTAACACTAACATTTTTTTCTACCCTAGAGAGTTTCTCTTTAAGCACCCAAAGCGCACAGCTACTCTCAGCATGAGAAACACAAGTGTTATGAAGAAAGGGGGTATTTTCTCAGCAGAATTTCTAAAGGTTTTTCTTCCATCTCTGCTGCTCTCTCATCTGCTAGCCATTGGATTGGGGTAGGTGACATTGATGCGCAAGGTACAGTGTATCTTGGGGTGATTCTAGATCTCACCAATTTATTTTTAAACTTTTTATTGAAGTAAAAATTCTAACTTACAGCTTGGCACATTCCTCACATAAAACCCTCAGCAGCTTCCTGTCACCATAGTATAAAAATCCATTCTCTTTAGTTTTAGTTTGTCCCAGAAAGCTCCCTCAGTCTGGTCTCAGTCTCATTTCTTAGCCTTTCTCACAAGTCTGGCCAGCAGACTTAACTGTTTTTGTCTCCCTTTTCCAGAGTCCTATCCTTATTCTTGTGCTGTGTGACACTCACTGCTTTCCGCTCATTAGCTCAATGAGACTTTCATCCCAGAAAGCCACTTCTGACACTCCTGCTTCTTGGGTTTGGGGTTCCTTGTTCTTATTACCAAACTTAGACTGCTCGAGGGCAGGGGCTTCATTATTCATCAGATGGCCTTTGTGAGGTTGGTGGTGCTGAATTTAACAGCATTATCAACTTGATCTGGTGGGTGACTCCCTCCAGCACTGTGTTGACTCAATTTAAAAATAGCAAAGGAATGCAAAAGCTGTTGTAGTAATAGCATTTCATGTTGTTAGTATCCTGCCTTGCAGTCATATTTAGTACATAGCACTGTTAAAACACAAGTGGATGTTTTCTAAATTAAATATAAAATACATATTGATGAATAGAATACTTGATAAAACATTACAAATAAATTTATAAATTTTTAAAATAATAGATATAAAATAGCCAGTCCCTTCCATAAACTATAAGCACAACCAGTTGGCCTGTTTTATCTGTGCAAAATCCCTTAAAGATCCTGAAAGTACATTAACTGCCAATTACTTTTTCTGTTAAGGATTTATATTGGAAGGCGTCTGACAACCTCCACTAGCACCTTTTGATGAAGAATTGGAATCCGACTCTTTTCATTTAGTGAGAATTTATATCTGAGCTTGCAACTTAGCTAACTGAAGAGCTACTGTGATCCTTGGGTGGCTTTACCGATTGTGTTTAAGTTCTGTAAATGCTGCGTTCCTAATTTAGTAAAATGAAAATATAGACAGTAAAATCATGCTGACCTATAATTATACCTGTGGGATCAATTAACATTAGCATGTCATACCGATTAATATTGACTAGAGCAATTTGGTAGTAAATTCTATTTCAATATTAGATATAAATATCTAAGTATAAATACTTTTAATACACTAGTCATGATATGTAGTATTTAAAAATGATGTATAACCTGAATTGAGTTAGAACACTTTATATTTCAAAAGAATGAGTAACATGATATCATAATCATGACATTAAGGGGTTTGTCCAAAATAAATATTGTGGCCTTATAATTCACATTATTGCAGAAAATTTAAAATGGATGCAGGTTGACTACTACAGACTACACTATGCTATTTGTTCTTAAGTAATAAAGAGAAGCCAAGGTACAGCTACAGACTGTATGTACAGTGCATACATTAAACTGTTCTGCTTTTGCAGTATAAGGACTTCAGCCTCTGATTGTTAAGTAATCAGTCACCTTCACAATTGGTTTTCTGTTGATGGTACCTTCTCAGTATCTTTTACTCTTCATCCCTCTGGATTGCTGCATTTAATCTTACCCTTTGTGCTTTAACTTGTGCTCTTAAAATCAGCTTCATTCTAAGCAAATCTGTGTCTACTTTAAAAGACTGGAAATAGAAAAAAAATAAATCTTCACCAAATCCTTCAGATTTCTGTATTTACATATGGTCATAAAAGCTTCTTGATTAAACCAGGCCTATTCCCCATTACTGCATTCTTTTTTACAGCATGTTATTTAAAAAGGCTGTCTCTGTATATGTTATGGTATATTCATTTTACCCTTCCACACTTAATTAAGGTATACTACAACCTGATATTTTAAGTTTTTTAAATCCTCGTATTTAAACTATTAAATTGGAAGCAATAGCATGTAGCCCTTTCATTTGAAGAAAGCTAATTGAATGCCACCAGAATTATTTATGTAGTTTATCCTTGAAAAAAAGATAGTCTGTGAGGTCTCATTGAATCACACTGGCCAAGTGAACTGACGAACTGACTTTTGTTTTAGAGCAAACATGTTTGTCTTAATCAGAAACACCTGCTTATTCTTTCTTGGACTTAATACCCAACAGAGCTCAATGAATCTCCTATGCACCATCTGAATTATCACTTAGTTATTTGGGAAACTTGACAAAGCCAATCACATTTGTCTCTCTCACTGATGGCATTAGCTGAACTCTTAGTGAAACTGGCTAGTAGTTTTTTTTTTTTTTTTAGAGGTTTTTGCTATAGGGCGCGTGCGCTCGCCAGACAGGCAGAAAAAGCCAGAGAGATAGAAAGCGAGAAATCACCCCCCAGGGGGGATGGCCACACCACAGCCCCTTCTCCTCCACTCTCCTCTTGGGATCTTGGGCAGCACGCACACGTGCCCGGCGTGAGTTTTAAGCCACTGGGTCCGGGACGCGAACTGCGGTTGGCTACAAGGGAGTCCAGTGACATAGCCATTACACTAACTGCTGGTCCCTAGAAGTATAGTTCTAAACGGTTGTTACTAAAATGCTTTAGATAAATGCGATGGGAGACCAAGACTTGAGTTTTCTAGAGGATTTTTCATTAGACTATGACATTATGGTAGATATTTGACTGATTTAAAATGAAGAAACAGGGCCAGCTCTAGAGCCTAGTTAAGGGAGCCAGATTTCCACATGGCCAGCTGCATGATTCAGATCCCACCCCTGATGGCTTGAAAAAGATGTGAGGCATTTGTGCATGCATACTCAAAATCCCAATAGGATGGAGAAATAGAGAAGGGACTGGAGCATGACCATGCCCTCCTGGGGCGTGCTTTCTCTCTCTCTGATGAGTGCATTCACCTTCTGGCAATTAAAAAAAATAAGGGCCATGGCATGTTGGTTAAGGTGGCTGGATTCCAGATAACCAGTTGTGTGGTTTCAATCTGGACCTGGTGGCTTGAAAAACATCCCCAGTGCATGTACATACATGCTCAAAATCTCTAGCAGAGAAGGGATTTTGGTACCATGGCCAACCCCCACTCAGGGCAGGGCTTTCTCATCAGCCACCCTCCCCCACCCCCACCCAAAGTTTTATATAGGTGGAGTATCACTTATCTAAAATGCTGGTGACCAGAAGTGTTTTGGATTATGAATATTTTTACATTTTGGAATACATGCATGTATACAATGTCTTGGGGATAGGGTACTCTAAACACAGACTTCATTTATGTTTTATGTATACCTTAACCACATAGCTTGAAAATAATTTTGTATAAAATTTTTGTCTTTTTTTTTTTTATACAGTATTTTTGTATAGCAGTATTTTAACTGAGCTGTCATTTGAGGTCAGGTATGGAGTGTCATATTGATGATGAAAAAGTTTTGGATTTTGGAGCATTTCACATTTCAAGTTTTTGGATTAGGGATGCTCAACATGTATGTAAGTCTGTGTATATTTCTGTGGCCATGTGTATTGTGTCTGTGTGTACATAAAATTTATTTTTTTCAGGTAGAACAGTGGCAGTGTAGTAATGTTTTGAATAGTTTTTACAAGTAGATCTTTTTTCTACTATTTATGCAAATAACTATATCATCATTCATTTTATTTATAAAATGTTTAACAAAACAAATAATTTGGACTTAAGGACAGTTAACACTAGCCACTACTAACTAATATAGTTGCTCAATGCAGACATTTGCACAAATCGTAAGGTCACTGAGGTTGCAGACTACAGACTATGACCATTGCTAGAGGGAAAGCAAATAACTTACCCCTCTCTAGAGCGGAATTGAGCACTACTTTAAAAAAAGGAGAAACTACATCTGCACTTCCCTTTTGATCTACAACCCACTTCTAGGATTTACTCTGAAGATAAACCTCTAAAAATTTCAAAATACACATGCACAAGGACATAACTAAATATAGAGTCCTCTGCTGGCATCTGTTGGGGATTGATTTCAGTACCCCCAAAGAATACCAAAATCTGTGTTCAAGTCCCTTCTATACTTTAAGTCATTTCTAGATTACTTATAATAATATAATACAGTGTAAATCCAATGTAAATGGTTCTTTTAATTATTTAGAGAGTAATGACAAGAAAAAGTTACTACATGTTCATAATAGAGGTTGCAACTATTATAGGCCTAAATACATAATGCACATCAGCAACAGCATGACATTTATGATCTGCAGTTGGTTGTGCAGATAGAGAACCACATTGTGTATGTATTGTGTGCGTATCTGTGTGTGTATATTTTGCATGTGGACACACAGGGCAGGCTATTTAAATACTTATTACAATACTAGCATATTAAGATATTTAAAACAACTAAAGTGTCTGCATAAGAGAAAGGATGATTCAGTAAGCTGTATTACAGCCACACAAGTTAAACACAGTGAGGAAACAGCTATTAAACAGAATGAGTTCAGTGAGCTGATACTGAGTGATATACAAGATCTGTTAGTAAAAGACAAAATTAAAAATGTATGCATCCCTAAAAAAGGAAGTAACATTTGATGACAGGTGTTTGAAACAAGAAACCCATTGCATTTTTAAAACAGCCTCCCAATATTTGACAGTCCTCTCAACAGATGAAATAGTGTTCTCTCCCTTTGGACTCTGTACTAGTTGGCCAACAGGATAAGGAAGAAGTGATGCTTGTGTTGGTTTCTGAGCCCACACAGCCTTAAGAAACTGGCAGCAGTTTGTTGGGGGCACTTGCTCTTAAAACTCAGCTCCACTCTGGGAGGAATCCAACTGCTCAATGGACAAACCCATCTGGAAAGGACCAACCAGCAAAACAACTAGCTATGTGGCTGCTCCATCTTTGAAGATCCTTTACTGCCAGGAGAGCTACCCAAGTTGACACCATCTGGAGCAGAAAGGAACTGAACCTGCTGTACCCTGCCATACTGCAGATTGGTGAACAAAAATAAAGGGCTGTTGTTAAAAAAAAATGATTCTGAAATGTACCTATCATTTATGATAAAAGAGCTAAGGAAATTTACATTTATTTGCTCATTTGTGCAAAAAAGGAAATAAATGAAATTGGTTTTCTGTAGGAAGTGGGTGTTAACAGGTTGAATAGGAAAATGGTTAGCTAGGAGTAAGTATACTTTTCTGTATAACGACTCTTAACCTGCACATGCTGCCAAAAATCAATGAATAAAGCCAGCTATTTGGGGTAGAACCCAAAATGAAATATAAAGAATAAGGGAACCACGATCAGCAGTTGGTGTAATGGCTATGTTGCTGGACTCGCATGTAGGCAAACACAGTTTAAGTACTGGACCTGGTGGCTTAAGCTCATGCTGGGCATGTGTGCGTGCGTGCCCAAGATCTGAGAGGAGAAGGGATTGCAGTGTGGCAATCATTGTGGCGTGGCAATCACCCCCTGGGGGGTTATTTCTTGCTTTCTGTTTGTCTCTCTGGCGAGCAAACGCACCCTTATAGCAAAAACTTCTCAAAAAAAAAAAAAAAAGGAACCAAACTCTTTTATGTGAATAATAAAACCTCTTTGAAAGGTGGTTAGGAAGGCACTAACCTAAATAAATGGAAAACAGTATTTGAACTAGATACTATTAAATAAAAACAACAAAAGTATTGTGCTCTTGCTAATAAATTTTTTCATAAGGGTATGATTTAGCAATTCTGAAACTGTATACAATATTGAACAGAAAAGTTTATTATGGATTATAAAGGCCTGGCTTCTCACCATTGGAGAAGTTACAAATAAAGAAGAGTGGGGGTGATTATGAAAGACAAAAAGGTTTTGGGCAGTATTAGTAATAACTCATGGTTTGAAAGATGGATGTATGTGGGGCCGGCAGGTGGTGTCGTGGTTAAAGGTGCTGGACTCCCACGTGGGCAGCTTGCTTTCTCACTGTTCCTCCCTCCCTCCCTCCCTCCCTCCCTCTCTGGTCAAATTTAATTTTCTTTTTTGAGGTTTTTGCTATAGGGTGCGTACGCTTGCCAGACACAGACAAAAAGCGAGAAATTACCCCCCTGGGGGGGGATGGCCACGCCACAGTCCCTTCTCCATTCTCTCAGGATCTTCGGCACACACGAACACGTGCCCAGCGTTAGTTTAAGCCACGGGGTCCAGGACTTGAACCACGGTCGAGTACATGGGAGTCCAGTGACATAGCCATTATGCTATCTGCTAGTCCCCGAATAAAAGTAATTCTTCAAAAAAAAAAATAGACTTTAAAAAAAATGTAGATGTATGTGAGTACATGGGTATCTTCAAAAAGCTCATAGAAAATGCATTATGAAAAACAATTTTTTTTGGTAGCAAAATAAAACTTGTACTAAAGTTAATTCTATTTCCATAAACTTTGAAGTCCCTAATTTGTAGTTCTGTCTAGTGAAATGGCCTAGAAGCAATGACCCTTAAATAGCAGTGAGCTCAACCACCATTCAGATCTTCATTTCCAATATTCTTCAGTAAAAGGAACCATAACTCCTTGAAGAAGTGGTTGATTGGGACAAGATGAGTGGGAAATTTATAGTGTAAGGAAGTAGGAAATGCTCAAGAAATGATAGCATAGTGAAGAGACACAGGAGCCCACGTGTCCAACTTTGAAGACCTCTAAGACTTGGACAGTCTGTTAACCAATGGTAACAAATTAATGGTATTAATACATTTTAAGCCACAGATCAGGCAGGTATCAATGAGTCCATGCTGATGGGTAATAAATGAAGAAAAAATAGTTAAAACTCATGGTAGAATTCAATTCATTATAGAAGGAATGATGAAGATAGAAAATCACATTAGCAAATACCATAAACTGCCCACTCATCAGTGGCAACTAAAGTTAGCAGGGAAACGTTTAATGGAAAGTATTTCCCACAAGATACTAATTACAGAACTGGTCTTGTAGTTGCAATGGTTTAGTACTGGGCATAGGGATCTGGATCCCACATTGACTGATCATGATTTGAATTTTAGTTTTGATGGCTTGAAAATGTTAGGTGTATGTGCATGTGTGTTTCAAATCCTGGCCTGGAAGGAATGAAGAAGGGATTGCAGCATGAACATGTCCCATTGGGAGGCATGCTTTCTCTCTATCCCCCTTTCTGGTGAGCACACAAACTCTGGCAAAGGGAAAAAAAAGATACTAATTACAAAGAAGAAAATAGTAACTTTATAGTAGTGAAGAAACTGGTAGTCACCATCTACCACCTGATTTGAAAAGAGCCACATCACCTTTGACTCTTGCCTAAATGTGTAATTAGTTTAATCACCAGAAAATGTCAGGCAAACTTAAACTGAGGGAGCTTCAACAAGATTGGCGTACTACTCTTCAAAGTGTCAAGGTTGTGGAAAACTGAAGGAGACTGGAAGACAGACAAAGGCAGCATGGATCCTCAACAAGAACCAGGACAAGGAAAAAAAAAAGGACTTTAGTGAGATAACCAGTAAATCTGGGTCAGCCAGGTGGTGATGTGGTTAAGGTGGCTGGATCCCACATGGATGACTATGCCATTCAAAGTCCTGAACCTGGTGGCTTGGCAAATAGGCTCAGCGTGTGCGCATGCGCCCATCTCCTCACTTTCCCTCCCTCTCTAGTGAGTGCAAATGCCCCTTAGCAAAAAAAAAAAAAAGTAACCAGTATATCTAAAGGCGTCTCAATTAGCTCGTATTGTTTATGTTAATTTCCAGTCTTTAATAACTTCACTAGGTTACACAACATGACAACAGTAGGGAAGCTGGATGCAGAGTATACAGGAACTCTGATTTTTTAAACCTCTTATGATGATTATACAGATACTTTTTAACCCAGAAGTGTAGTACTTGGACTACTGGTGTCAGCATCACCTGGGAGCTTATGTGTTGCATAGCATGATTGAGTCAGAAGCTGTGATCTCATGTAATGCCAGATGATTCCTCAATATCATGGGGTACCACCCAACCTTGGGCCACAGACCAGTCTAGCCACAGACCAGTCTATTAGGAACTAGGCTACCCAGCAGGTGAATGGCACAGTCACTCTCCATTGCTTGCATTGCTGCCTGATCTCTGCTTCCTGTTTTATCAGTGGCAGCATTAGATTCTCATAGGAGCACAAACCCTACTGCAAACTGCACATGTGAGGGATCTGGATTGCATATTCCTTATGAGAATTTAATGCCTGATGATCTGGGATGGTGCTGAGGTGGTGATGCTAGGACTGGGGAATGGCTGCAAATACTGCATTAATTATGGTGAGTTCTGTAATTATTTCATTGTATGTTAAAATGTAATAATTAAAATGCACAATAAATGTAATGCACTGGAATCATCCCCAAATCATCCTCCCACTCCCAGTCTATGGAAAAATTGTCTTCCATGGAACTGATACCTAGTGCCAAAAAGGTTGGGGACCACTGCTCCACACAGCATTGAGGAAGCTTCTCATGAGCTGGTACAGATAGGTAGTCAAGACAGTGACAGAAGCAAGAGGCAGAAATGTACACAGTATGCAACCTTTTGTGTAAAAAGATGGGCCAGTTAGTTGTGTGGTGGTTAAAGCAGCTCGATCCCACGAGTGACTGCATGGTTCGTATCTCAGACCCAGTGGCTTGAAAAACACTCTAGGTACCTGTGCATGTGTACCCAAAATCTGAGAATGGAGGAGAAAGCAGACCACAGTTCGAGTCCTGGACCCCAGTGACTTGAAAATCATACCAGGTGCATGTGTATGTATGCCCAGGATCCTGGGAGAATAGACTGCAAAGTGGCCATCCTTCTTGGGGTGTGTGTGGGGGGGTGATTTCTCACTTTCCGTTCTGTCTCTTATCTCTCTCCAGCGATTGTACTCTATGGCAATAAATAAATAAATAAATAAAAATAAAATGTGTTATCATACTTGCGTTTGTATGAAAAAACTGGAAGTATGCCCAAGAAACAAAAATTACCCATGAGGGGGATCAAAAGATGGCATAATGGTTGTTGCTGGAATCCCACATGGCCACCTGCAGTTTGAGTCCAGGACCTGGCCGCTTAAAACTCACTCTGGGCACATACGGTATGTGCCCAAAATCCCAAGGAGAGAGTGGAAAAGGGATTGCTACATGGCCATCCCCTCTGGGGATGATTTTTCTGAAATCTACACAGGTATTACCAGTTTGAAGTTTCATTAAGAAAAAATTCTAGTTGAGCTTGGTGGCACAAACGGAAGGGTGCTGCTTTGTGAAATCTGAGGCCTGATCCTGAAAAGGGTCTACACTGGTGTGTGCCTGTGGTCCTGGCTGGCAGGGAAGCAGGGACAAGAAAGATGACAAAATGCTGTCAGGAATACTTCTTTCCCCCATGCTGTCTCATTCAAAAACACACACACATATATACAAAGACCCATGGAATTAAGCTGCATTCGGGTAATTTAGATTTTTAGAATAGAAAATGTGTCCTGAAAATTCATGAAACAAATATTGCCATGTTTCGCATTCCTGTGGCCTGATGGTCAAGGAAGCCCATTTCCGCGTGGCTGGCTACAGTTCAAATCATGGTCCTGGCAACTTTAAATACTCCAGGCACATGTAAGTGTGTGCCCAAAGTCCCAACAGGATGGACAAATAAAGGGGCTGCAGTGTAACCATGCCCTAGTGGAAGGATGGTTTCTCCTCCTTCCTCTCTGATGAACTCACACACCCTCTGATGATAAAGAATTATAAATATCTCCCATCCTTATGAAACACATTTTTGAACTATGTACCAAGTTTTTCCAAAATAATTTTCTAACAATTCTAAGGCAAACAAATGAACTAAGGTCTCATGGTCATCTTAAAAGCTACAATAAATTCACTTTATGAAATTCAATGTTACATAATTGACCACAAGAAGTAGGTGAAGTTGTACTTGAACCTCTGATGTCTGGTCTGCTGCTGCCCACTGGCTCTACTGTGCACATGCTGTAGCTCAACTGAGACAGGCCTGCAGCTTGCATGGGCCTTCTGTGAGGCTGGCCTCCAGCCATGTACACGAGAAGCCATACTGCTTTGTGGCATGGCTTGTTATGATGAGGTGGTGACAGTATCATGTACTGTGCAAGGGAACCAGTCTTAATGTGGGCTTCAAGCCTGGGAGCAGACCTGAGAACTGTTAGTGATGCACCTCAAGGATAAAAAAAAAAAAAAAAAACTACAAAGGCTAAGATGATATCTGCAAAATTGAGAACTATCACTAAAATATTTTCAAGCCACTGAAAGACAATGAAAATTGAACATACTATTAATCACTCACCAGACATTATAGTTAAGAAATTGCAGGTTTCCTGTATTAACAATGTCTTAAAATAACACAGAGTTGAAAGTTAAAAAGCTTTCTTAAAATAATGCTTCCAGGGCTATACAGTGGTATAGCAGTAATACAATGTTTTGCAATACTGGAATCACATGGGAAGATCTAGGAATTGCAACTGAGAGCTTTTCTGCATGCCAGGCACACATGCCTGTTATGTGAGCTGGCTGAGGTTGTGGGGTGGGCATGATTGAGGAATTAAGACCCTGTCTAGGGTGCTTATCTCCACCTCTCACTAGGAAGCTACAAAACTAAAAAACAAATGAAGAGAATGCTCTTCCTTCTCCAAAACTGCTTCCTCTCTACCATGATTATTCTGTTTTATGATATTCCTGTTTCAGGAGTTCTAATCTCAGCATTCTGCTATAACATTACCACTGAAGATACTTACAGAAAATCACTGTGCAAAGCTGCAGCAACTCCTCCCCTCTCCCTGAATGACCATCCATCTTCTGGCCAGTTTTCTTCTTGTGTCTCTCAAAATCCTTAGTTCTCAGTGGCACAGGTTTGTGTTTATTCAGAAAATATATGTGGGATTCCAGAAAGAGGTAGAACATGAAATTAAAGACAGGTGGGGCTGGGACCAGCAGTTAGCGTAATGGCTGTCGCTGGACTCCCATGTAGTCAACCACGGTTCGCGTCCCGGACCTGGTGGCTTAAAACTCACGCCAGACGCGTGTGCGTGCGTGCCCAAGATCCCGAGAGGAGAATGAAGGAGAAGGGATTGCGGCGTGGCCATCCCCCCTGAGGGGTGATTTCTCGCTTTCTGTCTCTGGCGAGCGCACATGCCCTGTAGCGAAAATCTCTCCAAAAAAAAAAAAAAGACAAGACAGGTGGGACCGACCAGG
>NW_006159672.1:5693840-5697266 GCF_000334495.1 Tupaia belangeri chinensis | reverse complement strand
TGCTTTCTGTCTCTCTGTCTCTCTCTATCTTTCTGGTGAGCACATGGTGCTGTGTGCAAAAAATGTCACAAAAAAAAAAAAAAAAAAAAAAGACAAGACAGGTGGGACAGACCAGGCAGGAGTCTGTCAGTCTAAGGATAACTAAAACAAAACGTGAAGAAACAGGACATCCAAGTATGTATTCCTGTCCTGACTGACCTAGCAGCTGTGATGCCCCTCTGATAGCACTGCCTGCCCTGGACAAATTCAGTATGACTAATGCACTAAGGCTGTTATGAGCTGCTAGAGCCAGAGGTATGGAAAACTAAAGCAGAGATGCCAAGACTGGGATGACAGCAACCTCTGCACATTCTGCAGCCACACTTTCCACTTCCTCACTTCGGGGGTGCTGCAGCTCCTAAAAGATCAAGGTCAAGTTCTACAGCCTGCAAGATACCTCTGTCTGTAAGCCTGTCTTGTAACCATGAATAGTCCTGCAATACCAGTGGCCTACAGGCGGGATGCAGGTTTCATTATGAGCCCAGCACCAATCCAGGGGCTAGCTCTGTACCATGGCATGCCTGTTTGTAACCCATGGCCTGACTGGTTTTAGGGAAAGCACTAAACCTATTGCCTTGCATGAGCAAGCCCCCACAATGGGCCACTCACACTAGCCAAACTCTACTACTCCTGATGACCTGTCTGATGATAGCCCTGCTGAGGGTGGAGATGTTTCTTCTTTTCTAAATCTGGTCTAAATCTCATCCATACTTGTCCCCCCAGCACTTCCTGTGCAGGGGCCCACTAAGAGGTAATGCCAACCTCAGCTTTAATGAGTGGTACCTGCTGAGGGCACAAGTGAGTCCTTTGCAGCCAGGGTGATCCACGGGCAGCTAAGCTGGTCGGGCTAGCCAGGTATGGGTCTGTGGGGATTTTATAACCTCACCCTTTTGTGCATTTTATAACCTCACCTGGAATGTCCAAGGGTTGGAGCCCTGGAGTTTTTGTCACAACAGCTCGTGTGAGAACTTCATCTGATTCCCTAGACTCATTCCAACTGGCTCTGACTTCACTTTTTACTCTTGGGTAATGCTAATACTGCTGGTCTAAGGACAAAGAACACATTTAAAAGGAGAAAAAAAAAAAAAAAAAGATTAAGCACCAATCCTGACATCCTTATCGCCCTTTAAAGCTGACAATTTTTCTGAAGAAGGAAATTAACAATACAGCTCTCTAGGCCAGGCAGGTCCAGCCTCACCATGGTTAGGAATTGAACACACACTGACAGGTGTTAACACTGCTCTGGTGTTGAATGCTGTTGCTGTTTAGCTCTATACAGGAAAAACAGCCAGACACATGGTACTTCCTGTATTGTTCAGCTCATAAATGCTAATGATTTGTAGATTCCAAAATTAGACTGTTTAAAAGTAGGCTTAGCCTAACTAGTAATGCCATAGCCAACTGGTTTAAAGCAGCTTGATTTTTCCTTTTCACAAATGTGCTTTAAGTCCACATGTGAGTAAAGCTTATTCATCTAATCCAGGTCGTAAGCCTAGAGAGCATTAAAACTCCATGTAAAACATAAGAATTGGAGGCCAACCAGTAGTGGAGCTATTGGATCCTACATGGCCAACTACATGATTCAAGTTCTGCACTAGGTGGCTTGAGAAGCACACTGGGTGTCACTTATGCATGTGTATCCAGAATCTTAAGAATGGAGAAGGGATTGTGGCCTGGCTATCCCCCATGGGGATGCTTTCTTGCTTTCCCTCTTTCTAAATGAACAAGGGAAAAACTTCTGGTGTGCCTTTTAAAAGTACATTTCCCAGCTGTGAATCTTTTTTTTTTTTTTTTTAAGTCTCTTTAATGAGGCTGGAGAAAGCTTTCCACTCTCTACCCCCTGGAAAACACCAGGATCACACTCACATATTAAACCCCAAGAAAATAAGCTCTAATCACTTACTGTTGGTACACCTCTATATTTTTTGTCTCAGGAAATCTTGATTTCTTTTTATCAAAGATCTTTTAAAATAAACCACAAAGGGCTGGTGGTATCATATACTAAAGGTCTCCCAACAGGGTCCCCACAATAGTCCCAGCTGACCCAGATCACGGGCATGTTATATACACAGCAGGCATGCTAAGGGAAGTCCTGGGATGCAAACCCAAGACCTTTCCTACGTGAGTTCAATTGTACCACTGTCACCACCTGGCCTCAAATTCTACTTTTTGCTAATATGTAACTGCTATCAAAAAATACCTCTGCTGCCCAGAACAGCCCTTCTTCAAGAGGCAGACAGCTCCATGGCTCCTGTGATCTAGCCATTTGGGGAGAAAGGAAGATGTCCCACTGATAACTGGGCCTCCAGCATCCAAAACTCGCAGGTTTCATTATGAGCCCAGCACCAATCCAGGGGCTAGCTCTGTACCATGGCATGCCTGTTTGTAACCCATGGCCTGACTGGTTTTAGGGAAAGCACTAAACCTATTGCCTTGCATGAGCAAGCCCCCACAATGGGCCACTCACACTAGCCAAACTCTACTACTCCTGATGACCTGTCTGATGATAGCCCTGCTGAGGGTGGAGATGTTTCTTCTTTTCTAAATCTGGTCTAAATCTCATCCATACTTGTCCCCCCAGCACTTCCTGTGCAGGGGCCCACTAAGAGGTAATGCCAACCTCAGCTTTAATGAGTGGTACCTGCTGAGGGCACAAGTGAGTCCTTTGCAGCCAGGGTGATCCACGGGCAGCTAAGCTGGTCGGGCTAGCCAGGTATGGGTCTGTGGGGATTTTATAACCTCACCCTTTTGTGCATTTTATAACCTCACCTGGAATGTCCAAGGGTTGGAGCCCTGGAGTTTTTGTCACAACAGCTCGTGTGAGAACTTCATCTGATTCCCTAGACTCATTCCAACTGGCTCTGACTTCACTTTTTACTCTTGGGTAATGCTAATACTGCTGGTCTAAGGACAAAGAACACATTTAAAAGGAGAAAAAAAAAAAAAAAAAGATTAAGCACCAATCCTGACATCCTTATCGCCCTTTAAAGCTGACAATTTTTCTGAAGAAGGAAATTAACAATACAGCTCTCTAGGCCAGGCAGGTCCAGCCTCACCATGGTTAGGAATTGAACACACACTGACAGGTGTTAACACTGCTCTGGTGTTGAATGCTGTTGCTGTTTAGCTCTATACAGGAAAAACAGCCAGACACATGGTACTTCCTGTATTGTTCAGCTCATAAATGCTAATGATTTGTAGATTCCAAAATTAGACTGTTTAAAAGTAGGCTTAGCCTAACTAGTAATGCCATAGCCAACTGGTTTAAAGCAGCTTGATTTTTCCTTTTCACAAATGTGCTTTAAGTCCACATGTGAGTAAAGCTTATTCATCTAATCCAGGTCGTAAGCCTAGAGAGCATTAAAACTCCATGTAAACACTAAGAAT
>NW_006159672.1:5692933-5693610 GCF_000334495.1 Tupaia belangeri chinensis | reverse complement strand
CCAGCGGTGAATCTTTTTTTTTTTTTTTTTAAGTCTCTTTAATGAGGCTGGAGAAAGCTTTCCACTCTCTACCCCCTGGAAAACACCAGGATCACACTCACATATTAAACCCCAAGAAAATAAGCTCTAATCACTTACTGTTGGTACACCTCTATATTTTTTGTCTCAGGAAATCTTGATTTCTTTTTATCAAAGATCTTTTAAAATAAACCACAAAGGGCTGGTGGTATCATATACTAAAGGTCTCCCAACAGGGTCCCCACAATAGTCCCAGCTGACCCAGATCACGGGCATGTTATATACACAGCAGGCATGCTAAGGGAAGTCCTGGGATGCAAACCCAAGACCTTTCCTACGTGAGTTCAATTGTACCACTGTCACCACCTGGCCTCAAATTCTACTTTTTGCTAATATGTAACTGCTATCAAAAAATACCTCTGCTGCCCAGAACAGCCCTTCTTCAAGAGGCAGACAGCTCCATGGCTCCTGTGATCTAGCCATTTGGGGAGAAAGGAAGATGTCCCACTGATAACTGGGCCTCCAGCATCCAAAACTCGCGTGAACAGCCCTTCTTCAAGAGGCAGACAGCACCATGGCTCCTGTGATCTAGCCATTTGGGGAGAAAGGAAGATGTCCCACTGATAACTGGGCCTCCAGCATCCAAAACTCGCGTGCAC
>NW_006159672.1:5682872-5691459 GCF_000334495.1 Tupaia belangeri chinensis | reverse complement strand
AAAAAAAAATTTTCAGAAGAAAAAAAAAAGGCATTAGAAATACCTATTTGATGACTGCAGTTAAGCTATATAGCCCTAGTTAGGTGCTACTTTACAGTATGTTCATTCTATTCACTGAGGTTTATGCCTAAAGTCAGTCTTGTGTTCATGGATATGTACATATCAGCTGTGCTTGCTATTGAAAATATTTAGATTTATTAAGATATTTAGTGAAACAATAAAATGGGGGAGGCATAGAAAGCAACAATAGATACCAGACACAGTGTGGGAGGAGGGTGGGAGATGGCAGAGGGTGAGATAGGGAATCAAGGATGGGAAAAAAGGCAAAATATACAGAAAACAAGAAATGGAAAATGATTTGTTGACAATAACACATATGTTGATGTGCTTGATTGAGCCAATATACAGTGTATTCTCAATGGAAAAATCTCATTTTGTATGCTATAATGATGTACAGTGAAAGAATGTAAATAAAGAAAAAAATGTATAAAAAAAAAAAAAAATACCTCTGCTGAAAACCAACACAACACCAGGGAGAACCCAGATACAGGGACAGGACTAGCTGGCCTGCAGTCCTGTCCCCCACACCTCCTGCAACAACTCCAGAGCCAGCTGAAGATGCTACCAAGGAATGTGCACAGCCACACCTATGTGGTGGTACACAATCACAATTAAGCATGAGTACTCACAAGCTGAACTGAACACACAGTTGCAGTCCTGGACTGCTCTTAGCTTCTTTTTCTTCCCCTTGATGGTGTAAAAGTTGATTTTCTATTTAGTGAGAAATACGTTTAGAAGGAAAGATGAAAAAGTTGTCCAAATACACAGTGCAAATCCAGTTAAACATTTAAAATTTATTAAACTTTTGGGTCAAAATATTGAACAAATATATACAATCCCATTTTACTAAAACTGTTTTGTTTTTTTTCTTAAGGACCAGGGTTGACTAATGCTTAAACAACTCTGTTCCACACCTTAGACTTTGTAAATTGTGTAACAACCAATATACAGTGTATAATTGTTTTTAAATTAAAATAAGGGTACTTTTGGATTCTCAATTTTGAACTTAACGTGAACTAAGTGGCATCCTGTTAACATTAATTGAGGGCAATGAAAGACATCTGTTCTTGCATATTTGCATCATTAGTAATCAAAATACACCTTAATTTCAACAATGGCAGGTGAGCCTTCCACTCTCCACCCCCACACCAGGGTCAGGCTCACATGTTAAATCCCAAGAAAATAATTTCTAATCACTTATCGTTGGTACACCTCTGTATTTTTTTGTCTCAGGAAATCTTGATTTCTTGTATCATAGATCTTTTAAAATAAACCACCAAGGGCTAGTGGCATCATATACTAAAGTATTTAATTTTGCTGATTTGAAATGCATTATGAAATTTAGCATGCATATCATTTTAGCAATATTTAAAAAGTGTATTCCCTTCCCCAAAGTACTTCTTAAAAAGGCTTTAAAAGAAAGCACATACATTTTCAACTGTACTGCAGTTGAGGCCTACTTTGAACAGGTTAAATTTATAGCAGCAATTTTGTTATTCTTCCTTGCAGTTTTCTTTTTCATAGGTGGCCTCATTTATGGCTTTTCCCAGACCTTACCTGGTATATCAGATGAACCATTTTTACAGAAACAAAAACAAAAAGTCATGGCAGTTTGGGGATAGATATGTTTAGAGCACACATTCATTCAATTCTGCCAAAGGAGGACAAAAGTTTTTCAAATTGTTTCAAAGAGTAATTCTGCATAAATTCATTATATGCAATTAAAACAAATAAAAAGACGATACTTATGTTTGGATTTAAAAACACTTTTTATAGTGTATTGTTTTTATTAAGTGGTTACACCAGAAGGTGTGATGGTAGATACAGTGGGTGAGTAAAGCTGCCTGAGCCTGCTCGGGCCATATCCACACATCAGCCCACCTGAACTGAGATCAAGGCTAGAGAAGACATGGACAGTCGCCATACCATGTTCATGGGAAGGCCCAAGAATGATGGTAAGAAAGAGGGAAAAAGAGTTAGAGATCTGACTTTTCTCCTAGATGTTAATGTTTTGGTCTATAAACTGGAAAGGCAGGCTCAGACTTAAATAAATACATTTGAATAATGGCCTTTATTGAGCAATGTCCACCAATTCTGCTTCGAGTGGGTTTTTCACTTGAGCAGCAGCACCCATCTCTCACCTCGCTGAAGGCAGAACCACACCAGGACTCCAGCTGAGGTCCTTCTCTCTGTGTCTATGAAGGGATGTAGTAAGTGCATCACTGTTCTTAATGGAGAGGACAATAATGCCTTTTCTCTGACAGAAAAACAACCAGCTTCACTATGCAAGACAAGACTTGGTCCTCAAGTTAACTTCTTTAGTTGATTTTGTCCTGGAATATATACAAGTTATTGGTGGCAGCTACAGCAATAATATTCTCCATGGGATGCCAGGCTGTGTGAAGGATCTTCTTATTGAAGTCCAGACTGTCCACACTAATCTCGTCTTTCTTTCTCTTACCACCTGTACATACTTTCCGAGGCTTTAAGCTGGCTCGGGGTTTGCTGTTCTCTCTTGAAGCTTCCAGTGTAACATCCCTGCGTGTATTTCTATCAAACATTCTAAAGAAGTTGTTATAGGACCCAGTCATAATAGCACTGTTCAAAACAAGAAAACAAACACAACATTTCTAAGTGACTGGAAATGCAAGCAGAAAGGATACAGACCCCCTACTCTCCCTACAGTGCTGAACTCAGCATACTAAACAGGCAGTGTAGATTCCTTTTATTACACCCCCACCCCCCACCTTCTGCTGTTTAACCAAGTTATTTTTAGAAATAAGGACTCTATGTTTGTTGTGGCATTATTCACAATTACTAAGACATGGAACCAACCTAAATGTCCATGAACAGATGAATGGATTGAAAAAGTGTGGCACATATACTCTATGGAATACTACTCATCCATAAAAATACAAGACTCTGGATTTTGACAGAAAGAGGATAAATACGAAAGATTTACTGCTGAGTCAAGTAAGCAGTTATGAAGGAGAGACACTGTATGTCTCCACTTAATATATACCAACTGTCCACAATCTATAGAGTAAACTGAAAGATTAGAAAATATAGAAACATGGAAAATGGGGACCAGCCAATGGTGTAATGGCTACATCATGGCTGGACTCCCATGTAGCTGACCGCAGTTCGAGTCCCAGACCGGGTGGCTTAAACTTACGCCAGGCGCATGTGCATGCATGCCCAAGATCTCGAGAGAATGGAGGAGAAGGGACTGGAGCGTGGCCAAAACAAGACCAATGGGCAAGACCATTAAGCCTCCACCTGTCCTTTTCATCATTCTGACATTTTCATCATTCTGATGGGTGTGAAAGGGCATCCCTGTGGCTTTAATGTGATTGGGGATGAACATTTTTATTCATTTATTTTTCTGTTTCGGTTAATTCCCATTCATAGTTTTTAGTTTGCCACTTTCTTAATGAACATAATTCTTTATTATTCTGAATACTTTTATTTTCTTTTGCAGGTTTTATTTTAATTTAAAGAAGTTTAAAATCTTAGTATAGTTGAATTTTTTCATGTTTGTCTTTATTCTTTGAGATCTGGGGCTTTAAGATTGCCCTTTCAAATCCAGAGACCATTAAGATGCTTTCCCATGGTTTCTTCCAGTGTTTAAACACCCAGAGCTTACTTACCAAATGGTTTGGAGGAGAAATCCAATTTTCCCCCATCATGGATAAACAATTTAGACTAATCAATATATGTTGTATGGGGCTGGCTGGTGGCATGGTGCTTAAGGTGGCTGGATCCTACAGGGACAACTGTGTGGTTTGAGTCCAGGACTCAGCAGTTTGAAAAACATGCTAAGGGACCAGCAGTTAGTGTAATGGCTATGTCACTGGACTCCCACACAATCTACTGCGGGTTGAGTACCGGACCCGGTGGCTTAAACTCATGCCAGGCACATGTGAGTACGTGCCCAAGATCCCGAGAGGAGAATGGAGGAGAAGGGAATGTGGTGTGGCCATCTCCCCTGGGGGGTGATTTCTCGCTTTCTGTGTCTCTGTCTCTCTCTGTCTGTCTGGTGAACGTACACACCCTATAGCAAAAACTCTCCAAAAAAAAGAAAAAAAGAAAAAGAAAAACAAGCTAAACACATATGCTTGTACCCAAAATCCCAAAAGAAGGGGTGGAGAAAGGACTACAGTGTGACCATTCTTCCCTGAGGAGTGCTTGCTCTCTATGGCGAATGTATGTAACCTGTGGCAAAATTATTTAAAAAAAAAGAAAAGAAAAAAAAGAATATATATTGTATACAGCCCATGTCACTTTAGTTTTACTCATACCTTCACTGACTATTTACTCATCTTTCTATATCACTCTCAGACTCTTTTTCCAGAATCATTCTCCACCTGCTGGAAATACATCCATTAAATCTTACTCTCTTGAGTTTCCTATTAATGGTGAATTCTGTTTTCCATTTGAAAATGCCTTTATCAGGTGCACAATCCCTCCGGTGTTGGCATGTTTACTGCTTATTGTAAAAGCTATGGATTCTCCAAGTTCATTGTGCATCTGATGGCAACCTCACTGCTTGCTCAGCATCTGCCTGGGCCCTTAGGCAGAGGGTCATCTCCATGGGAAACCCATGCCAACACAAAGTTCATGCCGCTTGCAGTGTCATGAGGAATAAAATCCTTTGTCTCTAACCCAGGAACTTTATGCATTCAGCCAACATCAATTAAACTTTATAAGATAGTATATTAGTCTGTAAGAATTAAAAAGTTCTGTAAGAATTAAAAAGTCCAGCTCAGGCCAGCCAGGGGTGTGGTGATTAAGACAGCTGGATCCTACCTAGTTGACTGTGGGCTGCATGGCTTGAATCCCAGACCTGGTGGCTGAAGAAAACATGTTTTGTGTGTGTGTGTGTGTGCCCAAAATCCTAAAAGAAGGGAGAAATGGAGAAGGGACTGCATAACCATTCTCCATGGAGGTATGGGAAGGGATTTCCCTCTCTCTGGAGAGCTCATGCACCCTCTGGCAATTAAAAAAAAAAGAAAGATGCATCTATCATCTGAATATAAAGACAATAGCTAATAACATTATTGTATTTAAAGAATTTGTACAAAATAAATAACTGAAGTACCAGAACTACCACATTAAGCATGATAATAGTGAGCTCTGAGGGTGTTTTCCTATATTTCTCTCTGAAAGAAAAGGTGAACTAAAATGTGTGGCTAATCCAATGAAATAAATAACTTCCTCATTCTCTTCCTTTTCACTCATCTTGGGCATAATTAAAAATATTAAGAAATTATCATTCATTAAGCTTTTTAAAAATAGTCAACATGTACCAAGGGCTATGCTTACTGCCTAAATACAGATGGAATTTTAAGATGGTTGAGAAATCAAACTGTCGTCCTATTTTCTCCGCCTTGTTACTATCATCAAACAAACAAAAGGCCTGGAAAACCCTATTAGCATTCCTACTCTGCAACTGTGAACTACAGTTCGTCTCTTTCTCTGGAAGCATCCCTCCCTAACCTTCCATTTGACAAAAGTCTGAGGGCCCTGAGGGAGATACTAGGGGAAACCAGTGAGCTTTGGGTGACTGCTTGTCATTACACAGGCCTTACCTATCTGAACCGTTCCAGCAGCACTCGAACTTGTCAAAGATGCAGTCATTTTCATATAGAGAACAAAGTTTGCTCCGTAGGTACTCATGGACCTGGTGAGTCTCAACAGGCCTGCTCTCCATGTTGAGGTCCCATACCTTCACCGACAGGTAGTCTCTAGTCATCATGTACCGACCACTATGACTGAACTTGACATCGGATATCGATGAAATTATTTCTGAGAAGAAGGACCTACTGCTAGGATCCTCAGGTTCTTCAAAAAACTTTGAGTGTCTGTCACACAGGGTTGAGGAATGCATATCACATAGTCGGATGGTCCCTTTACTGCTACTGTAGACAGACACGTTACACTGGTGTGGTGGAACTCTGCTGTGGTAATGATTTCTGTCAGCTCCTCCATGTTAGCAGGTTTAATATCTATGTTGTTAAAACTTCTATCTGTGATTTCTAAATGCCGCAGAGATCCCGAGAGGAGAATGGAGGAGAAGGGAATGTGGTGTGGCCATCTCCCCTGGGGGGTGATTTCTCGCTTTCTGTGTCTCTGTCTCTCTCTGTCTGTCTGGTGAACGTACACACCCTATAGCAAAAACTCTCCAAAAAAAAGAAAAAAAGAAAAAGAAAAACAAGCTAAACACATATGCTTGTACCCAAAATCCCAAAAGAAGGGGTGGAGAAAGGACTACAGTGTGACCATTCTTCCCTGAGGAGTGCTTGCTCTCTATGGCGAATGTATGTAACCTGTGGCAAAATTATTTAAAAAAAAAGAAAAGAAAAAAAAGAATATATATTGTATACAGCCCATGTCACTTTAGTTTTACTCATACCTTCACTGACTATTTACTCATCTTTCTATATCACTCTCAGACTCTTTTTCCAGAATCATTCTCCACCTGCTGGAAATACATCCATTAAATCTTACTCTCTTGAGTTTCCTATTAATGGTGAATTCTGTTTTCCATTTGAAAATGCCTTTATCAGGTGCACAATCCCTCCGGTGTTGGCATGTTTACTGCTTATTGTAAAAGCTATGGATTCTCCAAGTTCATTGTGCATCTGATGGCAACCTCACTGCTTGCTCAGCATCTGCCTGGGCCCTTAGGCAGAGGGTCATCTCCATGGGAAACCCATGCCAACACAAAGTTCATGCCGCTTGCAGTGTCATGAGGAATAAAATCCTTTGTCTCTAACCCAGGAACTTTATGCATTCAGCCAACATCAATTAAACTTTATAAGATAGTATATTAGTCTGTAAGAATTAAAAAGTTCTGTAAGAATTAAAAAGTCCAGCTCAGGCCAGCCAGGGGTGTGGTGATTAAGACAGCTGGATCCTACCTAGTTGACTGTGGGCTGCATGGCTTGAATCCCAGACCTGGTGGCTGAAGAAAACATGTTTTGTGTGTGTGTGTGTGTGCCCAAAATCCTAAAAGAAGGGAGAAATGGAGAAGGGACTGCATAACCATTCTCCATGGAGGTATGGGAAGGGATTTCCCTCTCTCTGGAGAGCTCATGCACCCTCTGGCAATTAAAAAAAAAAGAAAGATGCATCTATCATCTGAATATAAAGACAATAGCTAATAACATTATTGTATTTAAAGAATTTGTACAAAATAAATAACTGAAGTACCAGAACTACCACATTAAGCATGATAATAGTGAGCTCTGAGGGTGTTTTCCTATATTTCTCTCTGAAAGAAAAGGTGAACTAAAATGTGTGGCTAATCCAATGAAATAAATAACTTCCTCATTCTCTTCCTTTTCACTCATCTTGGGCATAATTAAAAATATTAAGAAATTATCATTCATTAAGCTTTTTAAAAATAGTCAACATGTACCAAGGGCTATGCTTACTGCCTAAATACAGATGGAATTTTAAGATGGTTGAGAAATCAAACTGTCGTCCTATTTTCTCCGCCTTGTTACTATCATCAAACAAACAAAAGGCCTGGAAAACCCTATTAGCATTCCTACTCTGCAACTGTGAACTACAGTTCGTCTCTTTCTCTGGAAGCATCCCTCCCTAACCTTCCATTTGACAAAAGTCTGAGGGCCCTGAGGGAGATACTAGGGGAAACCAGTGAGCTTTGGGTGACTGCTTGTCATTACACAGGCCTTACCTATCTGAACCGTTCCAGCAGCACTCGAACTTGTCAAAGATGCAGTCATTTTCATATAGAGAACAAAGTTTGCTCCGTAGGTACTCATGGACCTGGTGAGTCTCAACAGGCCTGCTCTCCATGTTGAGGTCCCATACCTTCACCGACAGGTAGTCTCTAGTCATCATGTACCGACCACTATGACTGAACTTGACATCGGATATCGATGAAATTATTTCTGAGAAGAAGGACCTACTGCTAGGATCCTCAGGTTCTTCAAAAACTGAAAAACAAAATATATTGTTTTAGCTTCTGTCTAAAAATCTGAGAATAATGTAGTTTAAGTAGGACATAGCTCCTTCGCTAAGACTCTGAAGGGACTAAATCTGATACTGCTAAACCACTGACCTTTGTGATTTCTGTTTTCTTATACTTTGCTTCATATAAGACTCCAGAACCAGTTACTGACAGAAGCACAGACACTCAAATCTCACCCAGATTCGAAACCAGAATTTTGTGGGCAAGGTCCTGGCAATGCCGTATGTCTGTAAAAGTTCTTTATGGACACTGATGTACACCTAGGTTCAGGACTTGAAACTGTTAGTACATGGACATCTGTGTGTCCTGACAGTACCAGGCCTGACCACAGGGCATCCTGTACCCTCCTATGCATATCAGGAGGATAGAAATAGCTTTATGTCATGATAGAGTCATGGTGCCCTGGGCCTCTGAGAAAATGCCTGCTCTCTGGAGGGTCAAAAGCTTGCAAGGCTGCTTGAGTGAACTCTCATCTCAACTTAGTTATGTCTACTACCATATAAAGGTCTCATAGGCTAAAGTCAG
>NW_006159672.1:5648558-5682841 GCF_000334495.1 Tupaia belangeri chinensis | reverse complement strand
TCTTTAATACCAAATAGTCATGGTCTACTGTGAGAAAGCTAAATCCTTATTTTCAAAAAGATTTTGACAGATCCTTGGTGGACCTTGCTTTTCTAGGGCTTGGCTTTCTCCATGGTAGCTTGGTAGAGTTCCTTCCACCTGTACCTGATACAAAGGGAAGCACCCTCTGATCTACACTGGATTCTCTTAACACAGGGTGGTCCTGCCTTTGGCATTGTTAAATTTCAGGGCAAGAGAGATGCGCTCCTGTTATTTAGCTGTTGTATCTTTTCCCTCTTTTTTCTTAATGAAAGAGCCTGTGTATTGGTTCTGCATTTAAAAGTTAACTTTAAGTCATCTGGTGTGAACATCAAGCATTTTACTCAAACAATTTGCTTTGCTGAGGGGAAAAAAAACTTAGAATCTAAAATTATTCACTCAAGAACGTTATCTTTAAGATATAGATAAAATGTTATAAAAACATATTCTTCACTGTGGAAATTCTAATGAGAGTACAGAATTCTTAAAAACACACTTTAGTCTTAAGCAAGAAAGTAAGACAAAAAGGTTGTTGAGAACTAGTTAGCAAACATATTTGTTGGTGTTGGTACACTTTATATGGTGAGACATACTGAAGGGGATGACCAGTAACTTCCTTGTTAGATAAAGTGGCAGAGGTCACGGTTCTACTTGTTGACACTGGTGGAAAGGACGCAACTTTTCCAGGATGCATGTCACATGACACAGAGACTATAGTTTTCTATAAAGTAGGGCCTATCCTTTATGACTAAAAATAAAAACAAAACCAAAACTTTCCTCACCTAGAAGGAACTTCAAGGCTCAGTGGATTAAAACGCTAGACTGTCACCTCAGGAAACTGGCTTCCAATCCAACAAAGCTCAGTATGAACAGAGCTCATTCCGAAAGCTGAAAATGGTCACAGGTGAAATGTGAGCTGGCGGCCTCAGCCCAGGTCCTAATGCACAAAGGTAGAGGCAACAAATGGTTCTTGTCTGGACCCAGTTTGGGAAGCCCTCTGATGAGGCACCGAGGCTCTGGGCAGAAGTAAACCTACTGGTGCCAAAAGCACTCACCCCACAATAGTAATAAGCCCATGAGAATCATGACCTTGCATTCCAATTACTAGCAATGGCCTAAGACAGAGCCAAAATTGGACTAAGTAAATAAATGTAGGGTTCTCTATGCTTCCACAGGTACATGGAGAACAGAAAGAAACCTCAAAGTCTTTGGAGATGAGCTAGTGTCTGAAAAACAAAAGGATTTAAATGAGACATTTGCTAAAAAAAAACACTGGGCACTTACACTTTGAGTGTCTGTCACACAGGGCTGAGGAACGCATATCACATAGTCGGATGGTCCCTTTACTGCTACTGTAGACAAACACGTTACACTGGTGTGGGTGGAACTCTGCTGCGGTAATGACTTCTGTCAGCTCCTCCATGTTAGCAGGCTTAATATCTACGATGTCTGGAAGTGCATTGTTAAGGCACAGTACTCAGATGGGTCTATATTCAATTAAATGAAATATGATATGAAATAATCCACAGTAAGGTTTAAGAGATTAGATGTAAAGAAGCCAATTATACTATGGATTATATTCCAAAGGAGCACACTGGTAAGAGGATTTAGATGAATGCATTAATAAGACTACATAACGTGCCTGACTGAGGGGGTAGATCCACAGAGCCACATGTTGTTACTACTAATGTTCTATGAAAGGTCCAATAGCAAGACAGTACATATTTAATAAAATAAATCAATAAGCACCAAATACTTGCACAAAACCCCGTACTCCTATCTATAAACAATTACAAACACAAAAATACTGCCAAATTCCAAAAGATTTTGCTTTTCTAATGATCTGACATTAAGAGCTTATTCTGAATGGTTAAAATAATGGTTGCAAATACATAAATTATTTGATTGAAAACAAGAGAGGGAAAGGGGAGGCTTCAGCTTAGGGTCAATGTGGAATAATGGGGACCAAATGTATTTACCCTTCTAGCTGAAACAACTAAGAATACTAATGAACGGTGGAACTATAGCTCAAGTAACGATACTATACAGAGAAGGGCAGTGACCCCAGAGAGAATGAAGACAAAGGGAGCCCCACAGCTGCCCAACATGCTGTCTGGGAAGTGTCCAGAGTATAGGCACAGTTTGATGACTCCCAGAGTTGAGAAGACAGAGCTGGGAGTCTAGAAAAGTTCAGGCTGCTAGAGTTTTAAAGGACTGAGCACCAGACTGCAGTTCCTGGAACATGGACCCCTGAGACCAAGGAGGTATATTCAGTTGAAGACTGAATAATGCATGTATGTGAGGCAACTCTCCGAGGCTGAGGACAGAACTATCTTCAATGGTGAGAGGACAGAGTCCTGAGCTCTTGAGTCAGAGATTCCCAAATGGCACAGCAGGACAGGATTTAGACAGTTAATTAGGAAGACAAGGACACCAAGGCATATTCAGACAACTGTACTTACAGAAGGAGTCCAAGGGAGGGCTAGACAGGTGAGGAGGACTGTAACTGCCCAGACTAATGTCCAGAGTATGCAGAGCCATAGAAGAACACAGAACTCTTACCTGATCAGTCACTTCTCAAACTGGGAAATTAAGCACCATTCTAATCTAGTCAATAGTTTGTATTATCTATTAGCAAATTTAGGGGAGGAAAAAAGAATATTCAATGTTGATTTTTCAAATAAAACTATTTAAAACTGTCTCTGATTAAACTAAGCAAGCAATGGGCTTCAGGTCATTCCCATTATATATAGAGAACTTTTCTCAAAGGTAGGAAGATGTACATATTTTTAGAGACTCTTTAAATCATAGACTACTATATAGTAAGCAGTATTTAAAAGATCAGACTCTGAGATATAGGAGTATTAATGTACTAGAGAAAATACTATCTGAAGAACAAACCTAGGATAAATGCCAAGATACTCATCTGATAAAGGATACTAAAACTTCTATCTGTGATTTCTAAATGCCACAGATTAATTCTCAGGTCATCTGCAGAAAGATATGTTTCATGATCACTATTTACTGAAATGGAATTTATATGATATGTGTGAGCATTTGCAAAGATTCGTCGTGGACTTGCTTCTACCATAAGGTCCATAGGCTTCAATATTGGGACCTACGAATAGAAGGAAATAAGAATTCAAAACAAAGACCACAGCAGTATCAAATTATATTATTTACAGTAGATAACAAAAGGAGGCAAGTCTATTGGGTCTTCAGAAAAGTCATGACACGTTTTTCTATGCTATTCTATGCAAAAATGTGTCATGCCTTTTCCAACAACCCAATATAGAGTTAAGTAACAGTTTTATACAGGTAACACCCCCAAAATAACCAATTAAAGCTGTAAAAATAGGCTATAAAACTGAATATTATCTATTTCCAGGTTTTCCTCCTTGTTTCTAATTTTTTCTTTTAATTAGAGTGCATATGCTCACTGGAGGATGACAAACAGAGAAACAGAGAGAGAGAGAGAGAGAGACAAACGAGTGAGCACTGTTAGGGGAGATGATCATGCCACAATCCCTTCTCCACTCTCCTCTTGAGATTTTGGGCATGGATGCATATGTGGCTGGCATTTTTCTAGCCAATGGGTCTGGGACTTGAACACTAAGTCAGTTATGTGGGATCTAGCCACCTTAAACACCATGCCACAGAGCTGGCCCCTCTCCTTGTTTCTATTACTCAGGTTGTTGACACACACTTGCTGAAGAAAGAAGAACAACTGACACCTTTATAAACTGCCTCCAGGGCACTGAGGTCTAATCATGTAGCTTCACTGTCCCATATATCCCCCCAGTGACCAAGACTGAGACACTGGACAGTAAGTCTTCTTGGGAGACTCAGTCAAGACCCTCCCTTTGTCCTCTCTCAGGACAAACACCACGAGCCTCTGACAATAGTGCAGAGAGTGGCTGAGTGTACAGGAAAGGGTCCTGAGAAGCTGAAGATGCTGTTTCTTGAACTACTGCTGGATACACAAGGGTATACAGTCTGTAAAAATCCATGGAGCTGGTTACTTACAAGGGAGATGCATTTAGGGACATGTATATTACACTTCATTCAATGTTTAAAAGAAAAAAAAGGCACCTCCCTCCCTTCTTCTTCTTTTCAAGACATATCTGAGCTTCCTAAGGAATAAGATGTCTATGCTGTAATGGAAAAGATAGAGAAAGGAACACTGGCCAGAGGGCTGTGACCAGATGAAGGGCAAGAGCACGGTCTTGAACAATAGTGTCATAAGAATGGAAAAAGGTCTGCACTTTACTAACATCTAGTTAGAAGGAAACTAACTCTAAATTAGAAACTAAAACTTAAAGGGGCCAGTAGGTGGTATAAGGTTAAGGCACTGGATTCCATATAGGTGACTCTGCAGTTTGAGTCCTAAACCAGGCATCTTAAAAAACTGGGTGCGTGGGGACCAGCAGATGGCATAATGGTTATGTCACTGGACTCCCATGTTGTTGACCACGGTTTGATTCTTGAACTAATACTAAGCACATGTGCATGTGTACCCAAAATCCCAAGAAGAAAATGGAGAAGGGACTGCAGTGTGGCCACCCCTACGGGAGGTGATTTCTCACTTTCTGTCTCTTTGTCTCTCCGGAGCAAGCCCCTAACCCCCGCCCCCCCCAAAAAAAAAGAAGAAGAAAAAACAAGGTGTGTGTGTGGGCATAACCGAAATCCCAAAAGAATGGAGGAAAAGGAATTGCAGCATGGCCACCCACACTGGGCAGTGATTTCTCACTTTCCCTCTCTGGTGAGCACATGTCCTCTGTGACAAAAATGTAAAAAAAAAAAAAAAAAAAAAAAGAAAGAAAAGAATAGAAAAGAAATAAGTATTCTTTTTATTTTTGTAATTAGAAACCAAGGGCTGGCCGGCAGTGTAAAGATTAATGTGGCTGGGTCTTCACGGCTGACTGTGCAGTTCAAGTCCTGGACCTGAAGGCTTGAAAAATAAACTAGGCGGGAACCAGCAGTTAGCGTAATGTCTATGTCGCTGGACTCCCACGTCAACCGCAGTTCGCGTCCCAGACCTGGTGGCTTAAAACTCACGCCGGGCGCGTGTGCATGCATGCCCAGGATCCCAAGAGGAGAATGGAGGAGAAGGGATTGCGGCGTGACCATCCCCCCTGGGGGGTGGTTTCTCGCTTTCTATCTCTCTGTCTCTGTCTGGCGAGCACATGCGCCCTATAGCAAAAACCTCTCTAAAAAAAAAAAAAAAAAAAAAAAAAAAAAAAAAAAAAAAAAAAAAAAAAGAAAAGAAAAGAAAAAGAAACTAGGTATGTGTGCATGTATGCATGCCCAAAATCCTAAAAGGAGAATGGAGGAGAAGGGATTGTCATTATGGCCACTCCTACAGCAGAGAGTCTTTCTCCTTTTCCTTCTCTCTTGCGAGCAAACACACCCTTTGGCAAATTAGAGGGGAGAAAAGAGCATAAAGAAACCAAAGGGCCAGTCTTGAAAGCTAGGAAGAAATCTCTTAACTGAGTATTCTCTGGCCAAATTCTGTAAAAATGAACTTGAGAACTGTGCATAGACATTACTTCCCTCATTTTAAGCCAATTAGTGTTGACTACACCTTTGGATTCTCTAGAAAAAGAAGTGTCAGTTTTACTTTATGTAGGATTAAGAACATACAACTGCCATGGCCCTCTAACAAGTTTCTAATTAATCAAAACACATGATGGCTAAAATACTTGTGAGATTTTTTTCTTTTCATTAAATCCTATTTCTGGCACTAAAATAGCAAGAAAAAATGTTAAGAAACAGTAAAATTTGACGGTTATCCTGTTAAATGTGACAAACAGTCCATTTTGAACTTTTAGACAGGTAAGAACTCAAATGTAGATATAAGCCAATATAAAGAATCATCCAGTCTGTGATCTCTTACCCAGACCCTGAGATTAAAAAAAAAATAAGCTTATTTCTGGGACCAGCAGTTAGTGTAATGGCAATGTCACTGAACTTCCATGGAGCTGACCATGGTTCAAGTCCTGGACCCGGTGGCCTAAACTCATGCTGGGCGCGTGTGTGCCCAAGATCCTGAGAGGAGAATGGAGGAGAAGGGACTGCGACGTGGCCATCTCTCCTGGGGGGTGATCTCACATTCTATCTCTGTCTCTCTGGCATGTGCACAAGCCCTATAGCAAAAAACAAACAAAGAAAAAACCTCTCAAAAAAACCCTTATTTCTCATTTGCTACTGATTAAGACTTTCCTTTTTTTTTTTAAAGAATTTTAAAATTTAGTTTATTATTATTATTTTAAAATTTGACCAGAGAGATACAGGCAGGGAACGTGAGGAAGCAAGCCACCAATTGTGGGACTCGAATCATGGTTGGCCACCCGGCTTCAATAACCACACTACCTGCCAGTCCCAAGACGGGTTTTTAATTCAGGTTATGGCTATAAAAGCAGCCTTGAATAAAGACAAGATTGGGCTTAGTAAGACTTATTGTTTGTTTGTTTTTTTCAAAATAAGCAGTGAGCTCATGGCATGGTCTAGGTCTAATTAAAAAGCCTAAACTCCTGAGAGAGGAGGGTAAGAGGGAGTGGTAGAAACAGGACAAAAAGGAAGCAGGACTAAATGCATGTCCTCAGGGCACAGTATCAGCAGCTTACTTAAAGGAAACTGTAAAACTCATTTAAAAACAACAACAACAACAACAACCTATCAACCAACAAACCATTTTCAGATATATACTTTCTTCCCTGGGACTAGTAAAAATTTTCATTCATGAAATACCTCTGAACAGGTGCTAATTTTCCTGCTGCAGTCTTGTCCATGGCAGCACTCCTGGAGTCTTTTCAAGACATATCTGAGCACAAGCCAAGTTTGTTTAACCCCCTTTACCATATTTTAACCAATTTTAAAATACCAGCAATGGCATGCACTGCCAGGCCAATTATGTGATGCTAAGATTTTAAGTTTTACCCAATTTTCCAAATAGGTATTTTTTTAAATTGCCACGAGGGTGTGTACATTCATCAGAATGAGAGAGAGAGAGGGAATTTTGAATGAGGAATATTTATGCCAGAATCCTTTCTTTTCCATGTCTCCATCCTGTCAGGATTTTGGGCATGCATATATACACATCCAGCATGTTTTTCAAGCTGTTGGGGCTGGGACTCAAACCATTGTTGATTATATAGGATACAGCGTCCAATGTATAATGTTTAAACATTTTAGTATGGCGTTGGTCCTGCATAAAATATTAGAACTGATAGAATATAGTCATTTCATACTGCACCTGGAGGTAGTAAAAAAGGAATGAAGAACTGGCAATTTAAAAAAATGTTAAATGGTTAATAGGCAAAAGAAAAAAAAAAAAAAGAAATATCAGAATTTGCCTAAGCTAATTCAGAGGGATTGTACTAGAAAGTATCATTAATGTATCCTGGGGTCCATAGTTATCTTTTAATTTATAGTCTATGCTCTTTCACGGTATAGTAGTCTGAGCTCTATTTGAAATTCAATCTGCCCAGATGATATTCTGAACTTTTAGAGTGAAAGGCGGCTGATGCATTCAGAAAGACTTTTATTATGAACTGAATGTTTTTTTCCTTAGTATTACTGTTTTCTGAGAATATCGAGTTAACTTTTTTCATTTCTGAAAATGGGAAGAATTCCCTATTTTAAACATGTATGCATAAAAGTGATTACTAATATTATAAATGACTTTCATAAATCAATAAGGCAGATCATATGGTATTTCTCTTAACAGTATTCTTTAAACAGCTGGTCTAAATATTACTATTAATTCATTTCTTAAGGTATTAACAGATTAAAGAAAATGTAACATATACCCGTAGTGCTGTAATTCTAAATGGATCTCGAAGTCGTCCATCTTCATCTTTCAAGTTATAACCTTCTGCTCTCTTATCCCGTTCACTTATTTTCCATAATTTTATAGTTTTATCTGAAAATGAAAACCTCATTCTCCATATTAAAAGAAAACCACAACATACATCACTATTACTTAAAAACTATTATTTGAAAACTCTGTGACTCTTTATCATGTTTATAAAATAAAGGCTCTCTGAACATATTTCCAATTACAAATAAACACGTTGTTTTATATAAAAAGATGCAGAAACATATTCAGAGAAGAGTACTGTAATAGTCTATGTGTAGATTCACACTTTAAATTTTCAACCGAACTATCACTTGCTACCCTAGCTAATAATTTACCCTCCCCACCAAAGTTTAAAACAGAAATAACTCCTAGAATGGATTAAATTAAAAAGAAATCCATACACGGAAAATGAAAAGTAAAATAGTATATCAATTATCTACTTACCATTTGTAGAGAGCAGAAAATGAGCAGCATTCTGTTGCGGTAACCACCTAATTTTATTAATTTTTTCCTCAATTTCTAAACTTTTCAAATAGTCAAATTCTGGTTCATGACTTTGAAAGGTACTGTAAACATTATATTCTCCCCTAGAATGAGGGCGGCTTTTATTCTGCAAGGAAACAATGACAGCTATTTTAATGAACAAAGCATAGTGCAGAGAAAATTCTAGCACTACCAATTTGAGTATCAAATGACACACTTTTTTAAAAGTTAAAAATTCTGGTTCACAAGAGTTTCAAACATCTAACACTTAAAATTAATTTACTTAGAAAAAATAAAGAAGAAAAATATTTCTCAACCCTTCTATTCTACTTTTTTTGTACTTTGTTTTTATTTCATAATTATAAACTTAACTTTCCAATTCAGCTAGTCTATTCTATTTCTAGGTATCTATTATCTATTCTAGAACATGATGTGTCAAATTCAGCCTCCTGTGTATAAGTAAAGTTTGACTGGAATACAGTCAGGCTCATTTGTGTATGTATCATCTCTAGTGGTGTGTGTATCCCCTGGGCAGAGATGAATAGTTGTGAAAGAGACCTGTAGAGGCAAAAAACCTTTGCCATTTGGTCCTGGAGATAAAAGCATCTTCAGGGCCTACTCCAGAGAAGAGCCACGCAGTACACCAGGAGCCAGACACAGAGATGTGGTTACATCATCTATATTGGTAAACCAGATACTAAGCATATGCCAAGAAGGGCATGAGGAAGGAAAAATGGTTCAGTGGCACAGCCATGCAATGACTACTACATAACAGTTAAAATAAATAAACCGATATGGAAAAATCCTACAAAGTTGTATAAGAGAAGCCAAGTTGCCAGGGTCAGCTCACGGTGGTTAAGGCAGCTGGATCCCACCTAGCTGACTGTGGGCTTCTAGTCCTAGACTCGGTGGATTGAAAAACATACCAGGCATGTGTGTATGCATGCCCAAAATACTAAAAGAAGAAAGAGAAGGAGGGAGAAGGGATTGTGGCATGACCATGTCCCATGGGGAGGGTGTCTTCTTGCTTTCTCTTGCTCTCTGTCCTTCTCTAGTGAAAACATGCACCCTCTAGAGAGAGATGAAAAAGAGAGAGATGCAAGCTACATAAAGATAGCCACAGTAAAATACTGCTTATGTAAATGTTTAACTATGATAAAAGTAGAAAAATATGCTAAGGAAGATACATTATCGTTTATAAAATAATGAGGCTCTGAGAAGGTAGAGGGAAAGTAAGACTGGGGAGCAAAGTGGAAGAATGACATGAGGGAGTGGTACAAAAGGAGCTTCATCTACATCCCAAGAGTTTCCTTTCCTTATATGTAAAACTATAATCTGGGCAGCAAATTCGCAGGTATATTTGTCAATATATTAATCTCTGAAATCTGTATGTTTAAAATAACTTTTTAAAGAGAGATTTCTTTTTAATAGGGTGTGTGCACTCATTCAACAGACAGACAGAAAGAAATCATCCCCCAAAGGCAATGGCCACACCACAGACCCTTCTCCAATCTCCTTTCAGGATCTTAGGTACGCACACACACACACCCAGCATGTTTTAAGCTGCCAGGTTCAGGACTGGAACCGTGGTTGACTATGTGGGAGTCCAGTGACATAACTGGTACACCATCTGCTAGTCCCTAAAGGAACATTTTTTATGAAGCATTAATTATTGTACTTTATAATTAAAAATCAAGGACACTAGTGTTTTAATTGTATAAGTATAATCAATACCTTACGTTTTATTGTCTTGTGCTGATCCTCCTGCCTCAGTCTCCCAGCTGGGACTGTGTAAGCATGTGCCACCATGCCGACTTTTTAAAAATTTTAGACAGGACTCTCTATGTTCCCCCAAGCCAGCCCTGAGCAGGTAATCCTCCTGTCTCAGTTTCCTCTAATCACTGAGACTGCAGGTGTACACAATCACACCTGGTCTCTAAGTTGGACCAGGAATGGAACCTGGACCTCCCATTTGGTACTAGCTTATATACGATGCATGCCACCATAGTTGAAACTAAAATCTTACATTTCTAACTTTTTAGTGTGTATGCCAAAGAAACTGAACAAAACAAACTTTTACTTCTAAACAGGTGTTTTATATTTCTGAATTATAAAATATGATAGGACATTCCCCAAAACTACCCAAAGTTCTCTGCTGCACTGAATTGTTATATATTATACATTCCTTGAAATCAAGCATTCATCAGAAACTTGGAAATTTCATTACTATATAATTTTCATTAAGTGTTGTGGTAGGAGAGTAATGCTATTTAAATTGCTCTTTCTCTGTACCAATTCCCATATAACAACACATAGTTCTAATTTACAAAGGAGAAAAATGAAATTGAATTATTTTAGGAAAAAAATGTATAAAATCAAGTTAGTCCCTTTCCTAAGACACTGATACCAAGAAAAAGCAGAAGAATACATAGAAATGAATAATATGACCAAGTCAAAGTGCTACCCTGGCCATTCTCCCCAAGAATTAGACAACTAGGTCAAGATGCACACTTTCCCCCCAACTGACTACCCACACACCAAGCGGCCCCTCAGTCTTCTCCAACATCCCTACATCTCAGGTCAGTCCCAAGTCTGCATGGAGTGCCCACCCTCTCTACAGAAGGGGATTCTGAGAGAGGCTTTGCTGGAACTGAAGAAGGAGGGAGGACAGGCTGGAGGCCTGAACAACTGGGAACAGGATAACGAACAGGATAACAAACAGGAAAGGGAGAAGGTGGAGGGCTTATTTTGGTTTTAGACATGTTGATTTCTGATTTAACTAGATGAACTATTCAAATAAAGCTGATTCTGTATTTGGACATAGGAGCTGCAGATCTTGGAGAGTCCCAAGGCATAAGCAGACTGCACAGCTGATTTCTGAGGGTAGGGAGAGCATCTCTAAACTGTCTTATTTTTTACATACTGGGCTTCTTTGTAAGACTTAAATGAACAGAGCATTCTGCCATTAAAAATAAGAAAGCTCAAAAATCAAACTGCTAACTGTACTTCCTACCGCATGACTTCTGCAGTCAAAACTTTCCAACAGGTCTTTATGGACCTGACTCCTTAATCTAATGTCCGATACTTTCCACAATCTAGTGGGGCACTATCCTTCAGCAATCCTCCATATGTGTAAGATGTAATGTTTTTTTCTTCATACATGGCAAGACAAAGATCTAAAAAGTAGATGAGAGTATTAAGGCCTTTATTTTAACCAAAATAAGAAAAATGTGGACCTGTTCCTAGATAAATTAGTCACTTCACAAACTATCTTTTTTTTTTTTTTTTTGGAGAGATTTTCACTGTAGGGCGCGTGCGCTCGCCAGACAGACAGACAGAGACATAGAGACAGAAAGCGAGAAATCACCCCCCAGGGGGGATGGTCACGTCGCAATCCCTTCTCCTCCATTCTCCTCTCGGGATCTTGGGCACGCACGCACACGCGCCCGGCGTGAGTTTTAAGCCACTGGGTCCGGGACACGAACCGCGGTCGACTACGTGGGAATCCAGCGACATAGCCATTACGCTAACTGCTGGTTCCCACATACTATCTTAATATATCTTAATATTTAAAATTCTGTAACAGTCAAGATACTTGACTTTTATCAATTTATTTTATATTTGAAGCTAGTACTTTGTAAAGTTTAAATAATAATACACACACCAAAATAATAATAATAATAATTTTCTGTCCTAAGATCCTAGGTCAATGGATAGATAACTTCCTTTCACAAGGATATATCACTGCAGAGCCAGCTAGGTGGCACAGCTGTTAAGGTGGCTAGATTCCACATGGCCAACTGTGCAGTTTGAGTCCCAGAGCTGGTGGCTTGAAAAAATGTCAGGTGTGTGTGCATGCATGCATGCATGCCCCAAATCCCAAATTAAAAAAAAAAAAAAAAAAGAGTATACCAGTACAATGGCAAACATTTTTCTTTACTCATGACACAGTGCATGTGTGTATGTATGTAAAAGAGATGGGCACCTTATACAGGGTGTACAATGTCATAAACCCCTTCTCCAGCCTTTCAGACCCTGGGCACTAGTGCACACTTGGCATGTTTCAGGCTGACTGGGTCAGGGATTTGAACTACAGTCATCATGTGGAATCTGGCTTCTCTTGAGCAGTGAGTTACCACTGCATCACAGAGGCAGCCTCAATAGCAATTTTATTTTTAATAAGGGAGAGAATTTTGCTATAGGGCACATGTGTTCGCTGGAAAGACAGAAAGCAAGAAATCCCCCCCCCCAGGGGGGATGGCCACACTGTAACCCCTTTTCTTTCGGTTCTTCCTAGGATTTTGGGCATGCACACACATGCACCTGGCATGAGTTTCAACCCTCTGAGTCTGGGGTTTGAACACGGTCAGTCATGTGGAAGTCCAGTGCTTTAACCAGTATAACACCTGCAGGCCCCAGCAAGCATTTTTTTTTAAGGGACAAGAAGTCTTAAATTCAATAGAGCTGAGTATTTGTTAAATATTCCTGCTAAAAGTAATTATTAAGTACTACCATTTATCTTCTTTTGAAAAAGGTAAAGTATATGTTTTGTTTTGTTTTGTTTTGTTTTGAGAGACTTTTGCTATAGGATACATGTGCTCACTGGAAAGACAGAAAGCAAGAACTTACCCCGTGGGGGAATGTCCACACCCCAATCCCTTCTCTTCTATTTTCCTCTTGGGATTTTAGGCACATACACATATAAGCCCGGCTTAAGTTTTAAGCCACCGGGTCCAGGACTTGAACCATGGTCCACTACATGGGAGCCCAGTGATGTAACCATTAACAGCATCTGCTTGTCCCAAGTATATGGTTCTTAAGTAGCATTATGTGCTAGTCTACCTCTATGACAGGAATGCAAAACTGTTAAATTTTCTAATTTTCTGATAAAATTCAGAAAGATTAGTAATAAACATATCATAAAAGAATTTACCACTCCAAATCAGAGAATGTAAGATTTTTAAAAATCTTTAATGAACATAGTCAAAATTAAGAGCTGCCAACAGGTATATCTTAATAATGAGGTCTCTTAGTACCTATTTAATCTTTTCTATTGAACAAGAACTCTTTCACGCCTCCCAGTGGCCCAGGGTTTCCCACAGGGTCCCCCTCTCCAGTAGCAGGAGTTAGCACTTCCTACAGAACCACTTCTATGTACAGAATATCTAGGTGGAAGGAAATAAGGACCCATTAGCATCTAAAAGTTAACAAAAATTTAGAGATTAGAATATGGGAGTGAAAAAGTAACAACTATTAATCTATTAGGAAACACAGAGATAGGAAGGGCAAAGGGGTTTATTTTTTAATCTTGAAAGAGCAAGACAATTACTTTACAGACACCAGGCTTGGCTGCACTAGGATTCCTGCCCAGAATCCATGCATAAGAGATAGTTATTTCTTTCTTTGTCATCATTCAGTAAGAACTGTGATGAAGCTCACCATTAATAATGAGAGAGGGACAGAAGAAGGCGTAAGGGGGGAAGACTGGAAAGGTTTGGTTCTATTTCCCATTCTCTTATGCATAACTAAAAAGAAATGCCTCCCCCTTCTACCTCAAACAAGGAGATACAATCTAAAAACCACTGCTTTTGAATGAGATTCATTTGTGAATTCCAATAAGACCCACACTTAGAAGGTTCCTTCCCCTAAGAACAGGTGAAGACTTCTGGAGGCACAGATGAATGAATGCTAACTATTTCTCAACTGGGGGTGTGATAGTGAATTCATGCCTCCTACCCCAAAATTCTACAGGAAGTGCTGTAAGAGCTGCTCACAGTACAACAAAAGACTGCTCTCCTCCTTTATTGCAGGGAAGCTAACTTCTAAAGTGATTTTCACAGCCCCTTAGTTTAACTACTAGTTAAACAAAGCACATAAATCCCAACTCCACCACCCTTCACCCTTCATTTGGTCCACACTACCACCTGTAGGAAGGACAAGAACTCTCTTTCCTATTCTGAAGATGAAGGCACTGAAAAGTTAACTGGGGTCAGCAGTGAGATTTTAGTGAGGTTAAAGGTCAGAACTGAAATACAGATCTTCTTGCTCATCTCTAAGATTTTTTTTTTTTTTAAAGAATTGTTTTGTCTTGGGGCGTGTGGGCTCACCAAAGAGAAGAAAGAGACAGTGACAGTAAGAGGGAAAGTGAGAAATCACCCCCTAGGGTGGCTGGCCAAGCTGCAATCCCTTCTCCTACATACTCCTCCTGGGATCTTGGACATGCATGTACATGCACCCTGTGCTGAGTTTAAAGTCACTGAGTCCAGGACTTGAACCATGGTCGGCCAGGTGGGAGTCCAGCAACTTAACTGCTACGCCATCTGCTGGTCCTTCTCTAAGTTTTTAAAAGAAGATTCTATATGGTTAATGTGATATAAATGAAATTAGACACTAAAAAAATTTTTTTGCTAACTTTCTTAAATGTGCTATGAGAAAGGTAGAATTATTTCATTTGGTTTGTGGATTATAAATTACTGACCTCTTGCTCCCGCTGAAAAATAACAACTCTGCCGCCCTTGTCTCCTGTTGCAAGAAGATCTCCAGAGTAATTAAATTCAACGGTTGAAATGATGTCAGCTGTCAATAAAATATAGAAGCAATTTACCAGATGCTTTGGGGAAGAGTTATAATGAATATCAAAAATCATTATAAAGGACTGAAAGAAAAGTAAACATAGAACTTTCTCCCTGAATAAAGCAATGTTTTTATGACAAACTTTCAGTGGGCACTTTTTGGTTCTGATGCAGAAAGCCCACTAGCACTTATGAACGTATAAGTTTGACACCGGTGATCCAATGCAGGCGATCCTACTGCACTACGATTTACCTAGACATGATTATCTTGGTATAAAAACATTTGAGAGAGGGAACCAGCAGTTAGCGTAATGGCTATGTCGCTGGACTCCCACGTAGTCAACCGCGGTTCGCGTCCCGGACCTGGTGGCTTAAAACTCACGTCGGGGGCGTGTGCCCAAGATCCCGAGAAAATGGAGGAGAAGGGATTGCGGTGTGGCCATCCCCCCGGGGGGGTGATTTCTCGCTTTCTTTCTCTATGTCTCTGTCTGTCTGGCAAGCGCACGCGCCCTATAGCGAAAAACCTCTCAAAAAAGAAAAAAAAATATTGGGGGGGGGGCCCAGCAGTTAGCGTAATGGCTATGTCGCTGGACTCCCACGTAGTCGACCGCGGTTCGCGTCCCGGACCTGGTGGCTTAAAACTCATGCTGGGCATGTGTGCATGCGTGCGTGCCCAAGATCCCGAGAGAAGAATGGAAGAGAAGGGATTGCGGCATAGCCGCCGCCCCTGAGGGTGATTTCTCGCTTTCTGTCTCTCTGTCTCTGTCTGTCTATCTGGCGAGCGCACGCACCCTATAGCAAAAATCTCTCTCAAAAAAAAAATAAATAAATTGAGGGGAGGAAGAGAATAGAGTAGGAAATTAGAAAATTCGTTTTTAGGGCTTGTTCTGTGGCACAGTGGTGAAGGCAGCTTGATCCCACATGACCAACTGTACAGTTTGAGTTCCAACCCCGGCAGTTTGAGAAACATGCCAGGAACATATGTGTATTTGCCCAAAATACCAAAGGGAGGGGCAGATGGAAAGACATGGGATTATGGCATGACCCTTCCTCATGGGGAGGTGCTTTCTCCTCTCCCTCCCTCTAGTGAATACATTCACTCTATAGCAAAAGAAAAAAAAAGTTTTTTCAAAGAAAAAAATGTGTCCTACAAGAATGTTGCCTAATTTTATAATGCATGCCCAGTATTAACTTAAAACAACAAATCTGATTCTTATACAACAGTGATAGAAATATCTTCTATGCAGTAACTTTTTTTGGCTTCTGTAAAAAAATATTATAGGCAGTTCAAGTTCTATTTCACTGTCTGGATATAACTACTCTTATTGATAATGATGACTCAAAAGTCATCAACTCACTAAAGATAAAAGACCACAGGTTAGTTACAAAAATAATAAATATCAGGAATGAAAAAGTCCTCAAGTGCTCTAAAGCTAATAACCCTACAGTTTAGAAAGAATCAATCTGGAATTAAATGACACTGACTATTAAATCAAGGAAAACATTCCAGGTCTGTGAATTGGAAAAGATGTTATATTTTCAAGAAAAGTTCCATGATGGACTCTTGAGAAAGCTGGTTTCTCTGTAGCTCAAAGCTCTGTCAAGTGCTGACCTGAATGAGGACAAGTGTGGGCACAGCCTCTGGAAGAGCCAATCTGACCTTACCTTATGACAAAACTGACACCTTAGCAGTGCCAGAAGTTTAAGAACTGCTGAGCCCTACAAACTCGCCCCAGCTGACATGCATCAACTCAAAGGGCATGCAGTTGATTATTCTGCATACTTAAGACCCATGTTATCATTAAAGCACAAAAAAATCAGTTTGTGTGTTTTTTTAAATTAATAGATTTAATCATCTATTTTTCCATGCAAGAAAGACAGGCAGGCATTCCCAAATGGCTTCCTATCCTGCAATTCACCCCCATTCTCAGCAGGCTCATATAAAAGGCATTTATCCAGTCTGAGGTTCTGGGACTTAAATTCTGTATCTTTCCCATGTGGGTCCAGTAACATGACTACTATACCACTACTTGGCCAAAAATTTGGAAACTTTTCAAGACAAAACTACTAAATGACTACTGTAAACAACCAATCTACTAATAAAAAAATGGATCCAACTTGGAGGAAAGAGAGTACATTAAAAATTGCCAAAAAATGATAATGTCCTCAGTAAGCTAATACTTAGTCATACTAATATTATCAATCCTTGGCTGAGGGCTTACTAGGAACCAAGTGGTACTCTTTTTTATTTATTTACTTTAAAGATTTTTGCCATAGGGCATATGTGCTCACCAGAGAGACACAGAGAAGAAAAATGAGAAAGTATATCACAGGGGGAAGTGGCTATTCAGCAATCCCATCTCCTCCATTCTTCTCTTGGGATTTTGGGCATGTATGCACATGCACCGAGTGTTTTTTTCAAGCCACCGGGTCCAAGACTCAAAACACGGGGTTGGCCATGTGGAATCCACTGCCTTAACTACCTCACCAATGACTGAAACGACTGGGTTGTCAGGAAAGTCAGACACATTTTTGCACAGAAAACATGTCATGACTTCCTCGATGTCCTAATATTTGAAAAACTCCCAAAGAAGTGCCAATACTAGAATGCAATTCTTTATTTTAAAATGGTTCTTTATTTAATTCCACTTGTTATTTTTTAATTCGACCAGAGAGAAACAGAGAGGGAAAGGGAGAAAGTAAGTTGCCAGGTCTGGGACTCAAACTGCAGTCAGCCTTGTGTGAATCCAACACCTTTAATCACCACGCCACCTGTCAGCCCCTTTAAGAACAATTTTTAAAGGTCTGCGCAATTTTTTTTTTTCCCAGAAGGTGCAAGTGTTTTCTCAAAGGAAGAGAAAGAGACAGAGTGACAGGGAGAGGGAGAATGCACCCCTCACCCTTCCAGTAGAGTGTAGTCACACCACAATCCCTTCTCCTATCACTCCATCCCATCAGGATTTGGGACATGCATGCACACATGTTTGGTGTTTTCCAAACGGCCAGGATTGGGACATGAACTGTATGCTGGCCATGTGAGATCCAGCTCCCATAACCACTAGGCCATGAAGTCAATCTACTGCACAAGCATTTTAATCAAGTAACTGTTAGTAAATAATTTCCAGCCAACATCCACAGAACTAGCTATTACTGAATTTGCCATTGTTCACTGACATCACATTTGAATGCCACTGGTGAGAACTTCCTTTTCAAAAAATCTGACTTGGAAAAAGATTAGGCTGTTTCTTATTACAAGTGTCACTTGGGCCAGGAGATAGTATGGTCATTAAGATGCTGGATCCCATGTGGCTTACTGCACAGCTCAAGTCCTGGACCCAACAGCTTGAAAATCAAATGAGGTTGGGGCCAGAAGATGGTGTAATGGTTACATTTCTGGACTCTCAAGTAGTTGACCACAGTTAAGAGTCCTGGACCCAGTGGCTTAAAACTCACACAGGGCACGTGTGTGTGCATGCCCAAAATCCAAAGAGGAGACTGTAGGACAAGAGATTGCAGGCCATTCCCCTTGGGGGTGATTTCTCACCTTCTGTCTCTCAGTCTCTCCAGTGAGCACACACACTTTATAGTAAAAATATCTCTTAAAAAGAAGATAAACACACCAATATATGTGCTGTGTGCCCAAAATCCTAAGAGAAGAATGGAGGAGAAGGGACTAAGATGTGGTCATCTCCCTACAGCATAATTTCTCACTTTTCCTCTCTCTGGTGAATGAGCACCCTATAACAAAAAGGAAAACAAACAAACAAACAAACAAAAAGTGCCACTCTTGGCTGGCCCTGTAGCACAGTGGTTAAGGGAGCCACATCCCATATGGCCAACTGAGGTTTGAACCCTGGCTCCAATGACTTCAAAAACATGTCCCAAATCCCAACAGGATGAAGAGATGGAGAAGAAGGGACTGTGGTGTGGCTACACCCTATTGAGGGTGCTTTCTCTTCAATACCCCCATTTCTCTCTGGTGCCCTGGTAATAGTAATAATGGTGATGATGATGATGTGTCACCCTTAAATTACTCAAAATAACAATTTACTTAAATAAAATGAAAATACTTGTGTTGGATTACAAAGGACTAAATTCATGTCATTTATACCCAGAAGGTATACAGAATTATACAATTAATGGTATTCTAGCTCTGTTGGTTATTTTCAAACTTAATTAAAATGGACTAAATCTTTTAAAAGAGAAATTCCCATGACTGTCCATGCTGGGAAATAATTTTCTTTAAGCTATGTAAATATATATGAATCTAAAATTAGAAATACTCTCTTCAGAGCTAGACAAGCGCTAAAACCAAAATAAATATATACACTAAATACTAACAAAATTACAAAACCAATAAAATTTAAATTAACATCAATTTAATATGGTAGAAATTGTTTTATAAAGTTAGACTGATACTAAAAGCAAATATACGGCACTAAGTTGGGTATCTCAAACTACCATGTACATGTAGATGACTTAATGCCACCTCCATTGCCTGAGATGTGGGGAGTCTTGACCCACAATACAGTCCGGTACTTCCTTGCTGTCCCTCAGTGGCAATGGGTGACTCCTTAGCCAGAGCGGCTACACTGCAATGGCTTAAATGATATACAGAAGCATCCTGCTGTAAGATGGTCATCTGGCTGAAGCAGAAGGTTCATGCTAAATGTTCAGATCACCATCAAAACTGTGATATGTCCTTAGTAGTCGTAAGAGTCCTCCTCAGACTTCTAGTTGAATATGGTGGATGTGTTCATCTGCTTTCCCTCCCACACCAACTAAGGTAGCAGAAGGAAACTGAAGAGACACCGGCGAGAGGCAACTTCAATAAACACGGAAGATGGCAGAGGCTAGCTAGATGAACAGGGACCAACTACTGCAATCTAAGTGCACACTGTGTCAAGGTCTCACTGTGCCCCCAACACCTCAGCTAGGTTCCATACCAGGTGCTGGCATGGAGAGGTAGAAAGTCTTTTTATAGAAATGATATGTCCCCAAGTTGCTCCCACTTCTCGTTAGGGACAGCATACAGCTACTTCCATTTCTTATTCCTTAAATCTGACTGCCAGGAGTGTCACATTCTCATTATCCCCAGGATTCCTCTGTGGAATGCCAAAACCTAGGAGTCTTCTCAACATTCAAATAATTAGAGTCCTCAAAGATATGACCAACTACATGAAGCCCTGTAGCTGGAAAGCTCACTCAACCACAGAACAGTCACCAGGCCTCTATAAATGAAAAAGAAATAGCTGGTTCACTCTCAAATATAAACAAAGAGCTCAAGATCTGTAAACATGTGATGGAAGTCACCAAAACAAAGAAGGAACTTGGAGGAAAGAGAGTACATTAAAAATGGCCAAAAAATGATAATATCCTCAGTAAGCTAATACTTAATCACAGTAATATTATCAATCCTTGGCTGAGGGCTTACTAGGAACCAAGTGGTACTCTTTTTCATTTATTTATTTTAAAGATTTTTGCCACAGGGCATATGTGCTCACCAGAGAGACACAGAGAAGAAAAATGAGAAAGTACATCACAGGGGGAAATGGCTATTCAGCAATCCCATCTCCTCCATTCTTCTCTTGGGATTTTGGGCATGTATGCACATGCACCTGGTGTTTTTTTCAAGCCACCGGGTCCAAGACTCAAAACACGGGGTTGGCCATGTGGAATCCACTGCCTTAACTACCTCACCAACCTGTTGGCCCCTGAATCAAGTGGTATTTTAACCAAGTACAATTCTTATATTAATCTAGTTAAGCCTCTTAACAGTCCTATGAACCAAGGTTAATGTCACTGTTGACCGTGAAGAAGGGACAGACGCTAGCACTATACCTAGTTTGTCCATGGGGCAGGAAGTAGGTTCAGATAGCCTCCTGAGCCTGCCTCTTAGCCACGACAGCCAAGAGAGTTCCTAGAAGACAAGTGGTATGCTACAAGAAAGGAAAAAGAAGCCAGTAACAAAAATAAGAAAAAAAGTAAGACTTCTTCCAAAGGGTAGAGAAAAAAGAAGAGACAATAGAAAAGGAAAGACGATCCAAAGATCAGCTTTGGTAGTTCATCACTCAGTTCTTATAAATTCCAGGAAGACAACAGAAAAAATAAAAGGTACTGAACGCAAGTGTCTTCCTGAGCCCAGGCACATAAGTTCCTAGGACAATAAACAAACAGACCAGGCCAAAAAAATCTAAATAACAAGGGTGAAAGATTCTTAAAACTTCTAGAGATGCATCAGCAGGTGGCATAGAGCTTTAAAGCACTGGATCCCACAAGGCTGACAGTGTGGTTTGAGTCCTGGACACAGTGGCTTGAAAATGATAGCAGGCCTGTGTGTATACAAGCCCTAAATCCCAAGCAGCATGGTCATCCACCCTCGGGGATGATTCTTCCTCACTTTTTCTCTTTCCTTCTCTCCCTCTCTGGCAAGTACATGTGTTCTATAGGAAACAAAACAAAACTTACAGAGAAAAAGAAAAGGTCACATACATAAGCAAGGGAATCAGATGCCATCACACAGGTTTCAGTTAAACAGTGGATGAAATATCAATCATCTTCAACATTCTGAGGAAAAGAAAATCATTCTTAACCTAAAATTCTATTCCTAGGCAAATCTTCAATCAAGTTTTAGGGAGGAGTACAAATATTTTCAAAAAGCCAAAACAATCTATCAGAAACCTCCTTTTCAGGAATCTGCTGGAGGTATAACTGGCAAAATGAGAGTTAAAAAAAAAAAAAAAAAAAAAAAAGAGAGAGAAAGGAACAACACGGATCTGACTTCCAAAAAAATAGTGAAGAAAAATCATAGGGTCTAAGTCTGAAACCTTGAGAGCAACATTGTAGGGTGGAAGAAGACTGAGTTACATGAAGTCATCTCTGGGGAAGTAAAGAGCTGAAGGATTTTCTGACTAATGTATTGAACTGTTTACTCTTAAAAAAGAAAAATCACTAAAGACAAAGAAATAAGTATTAGGCGGGTGGGCTCTATGGCACAGTGGTAATGCACTGCTCAGGAGAAGCTGGATCCCACATGATGACTGTAGTTCAGTCACTGACCCTAGCCAGTCAGCCTGAAACATACCAAGCATGTGCACGAAGTACCCAGAATCTGGTGAACTGGGGGAATGGAGAAAAGGAACTGTAGTGTGCCCAGGCCCTGCAAACGTTGCTCATCTCTCCCTCCTGCTCTCTTTTCTTCACTGATGCATGCACACATACGTGTTATATCATGGATAAAAACATTTTTTTCTTTTTTTTGAGAGGTTTTTGCCATAGTGCGCACACACCTGCCAGAAAGACAGAGACAGACAGAGAGACAGAAAGAGAGAAATCACCCCCCGGGGGGATAGCCAAGCTGCAATCCCTTCTCCTCCGTTCTCCTCTCGGGATCTTGGGTATGCATGCACACGCGCCCGGCGTGAGTTTAAGCCACCGGGTCTGGGACTCAAACCGCAGTCGATTACATGGGAGTCCAGCCACACAGCCATTATGCTAACTGCTGATCCCGAAAAAACATTTTTAATTAGACAACTGGGCCAGTCAGTGGTTTGGTGGTTAAGGCAGCTGGATCCCACCAGGCCAGCTGCATGGTTTGAGTCCTGGACCTTGTAGCTTGAAAAACATCCTGGGTGCTTGTGCATGCATACCCAAAATCCTAAAAGGAGAAATGGAGAAGGGCCTGCCAAGCTTTTTGCCCCCCTCTCTCCCTACCCACCCTGTCTCTCTCCAGTAAGTACATGTACCCTCTAAAAATAAGTAATTTAGTAGGGCAATTCGGGGTGGCTCCATAGCCTACTGGCTAAGGGAACTGGATTCCACATGGCCAACCACAGGTCAATTCCTGGCCCTAATGGCTTGAAAAATACCAGGCACATATCCATGTGGGCCCCAAATCCCAACAGAATGGAGAAACAGAAGAGAAGGGATTGTAGCTTGACCATGCCCCACTGAGGTGGATGAGGTGCTTTCTCTCTTTGCAGTGCAAGCATCATTTGGCAACTAAAAACTACACAGGGCCTACTAAGGCACTAGACTCCTACATGGCTGACAATGGTTTGAGTGCCAGATCCTACAGCTTGAAAATCACGCTGGGCACATATATGTGCATGCCCAAAATCCTAGGAGAAGAATAGAGGTGAAAGAATTTGCAGCATGACTATGGCCCCTGAGAGCTGATTTCTCACTTTCCCTCTCACTCTCTTTGGTGAATGCATGCACCCTACGGCTAAAACCTTAAAAAAATAAAATATTAGGCAATCATTAACTCCAAGAAAGAGGTAACTTGTATGAAAAAGAAAAGGAATACTTTAACTCAGTAATGAACCATATTTAAATAGTCACCATAATACTGCAACAAAAAAATCATAATATAATTCTCTTAACTCCTTTTTTGGGGGGATAGATACATGTGGGCTGAAGGTGGCCTTAGTAAAAATGTTAAATCATCAGTTAACATACAGGAAGTCAATACTTACTGTTCAAAAATCAACAGCAGTATAAGCACATTATACTGAAATACCAGGAAGCAAAAAAGAAATGTGGATGGGAGAAGGGAAAGAAAGCAAAGGGAAACATGGTCAATGGGATTTCTGAAAGATGAAGTTATATTATTGATAAGTCAGTCCATGTGCCCACAGGGGAGAAACAAATAATGCAGAGTTAATAGGAAGAGATGGTGATGCAGACCACAAGTAGGGGAGGTGTTTAAGAAAGGAGAGAGATGCCTTCACCCAGGAGGATGCCAGTTATGCACAGCAGAGAAAGGGTATTACTCTGGGCATGGAAGATGATGGCTCATCAAGCTGTGTTTTTCCCGTAAGGCAAGAGAGACTATCTGTGAAGAATGAAATGGAGGGGAATACAGGTGGTTTGGGGAAGCCTGTAAAGAAAGCAGTCTAAAAATAAAGAGTAATAATCTAAAAATAAAGAGCAACTATAAAATGCAGGATTGCCTTCCAGTATCAATGTCCATTTGAGATTCAACGCCAGAGGCTTATCTGTTTTAATTCTACAAATACATTGAGTGACTACTCTAAGCCAGGCATTGCACAGGGCACGTAATGAACAAGACACAGTTCCTGCCTTCATGAGATTTACATTTCAGTCAATAAAATATTAAGTGTAAAGCAAGACCATTTAGTATAATTACTGTGATAACATGTTTCTAGCTTGTTCAATGGCATTGATATAGACAGTAAGGAGACAGATGTTGGTTAAACCTGGCTGGAAGTTTGACCAGAAGTGAGACATAGGCTGAGAGAAGCAAGGAGGTTCAGTGTGTGAGCAGCGGAGTGATTACTATATTAGACTCTGGGATCTAAGCCAGGCAGCAGAAAGAACATAGGGAGGGGTGACTGGAAGTGAAAAGCAATACTGAAAGAAGTTAAAGTGGGGGAGTAATAAACTGACTTGGCAGCACAAGAGATAAAAATCTGAGGGGTACTTAAAACAAATCTCAAATGTGGTACAGCTGATGATGACAGGCCATCTAGGGTCATTAGTCTTTTTTTTAAAGAATTATTTCTATTTTACTTACTTACTTACCTACATACCATCTAGGGTCATTAGTCTTTTTTTTTTTTAAGAATTATTTCTATTTTACTTACTATCTATCTATCTATCTGGAGTTATCTATCTATCTATCTATCTATCTATCTATCTCTATCTATCTATCTATCTATCTATCTATCATCTATCTATCTATCTATCTATCTATCTATCTATTTAGAGTTTTCTTTCTTCCTTTCTTCCTTTCTTTCTTTCTTTCTTTGTATTTATCTATCTATTTGGAGTTGACCAGAGAGAAAGTGAGAAAGCAAGCCACCAGGTCCAGGACTTGAGTCACAGTTGGCCATGTGGGCATCCAGCGCCCTTACCCACCACACCACCTGCCAGACCCAGGACATTAGTCTTAGAGATCCAAAACGGTGTCACTAGAGCCTAGGACCTTCATTTACACAGATATGGAAGCCACAGAAACAAAGGGAGACACAGCTCTAGAGGCAAATTCTAGGAGTGAGTATTCAGGTGTTTCATTCTTTTTTTTCCCCACTGACAGAATGCACAAGAGAGGAGGGAGTCAGTACAAGAGTTGGAAAGATGGGGGGGTGAGGGGTACAGGGTCTAGTCATGCCACAATCTCCTTCTCCAGCTCATCAGAATCCTGAGTGTGCCATGCCCTGCATGTTTCAGGTGGACTGGGCTGGGGATGCGACTTCTAGCACCACAGCCCAGCATGCTACTACTGCACACAGAGACCAGCTATGTTTTACTACTCTTGTACTTTTCCAAACTATTTTTTCAAATCAAAATCAAATATATTTCCTCAAATACACATTTCCTCCCCTTCTCTCAACTTTACTGCCACTACCATCATCTCTGCCTAGATTATTGTGACAGTCTTCTACCTGTTCTTCTCACTTCCTCTTCTGCCCTTCTGAGTCCAATCTCCATAAAGTAGTTGGAGGAACCTATTTAAAGGCATAAAGATAACATTATCGCCTTACTTATAATCCTATCAATACCGGACAGTTAATCTATTTACTGAAAAAGATACAGCACTTAAAACTTATCACTTGAAATTACTGAATCATTATAAAAACAAAATGAATTCATGACAAAAGCGAAGTATAAGATAATTTCTAGCAGTTTCATTTTTTCTTTCCCCTCTCTAGCTAGTTCAAGAATGAGTTATTTAAACATATTTCTTGGTAGGTTCCTGATATAAAATGCAGATCCACTGACCTAAGAACCATCGGCAGGATTTAGTGGAGGTCCATGTTCTGCATGCTCTTCATGAGACCACTACCCCCTTTCCTAGTATTCTACACCTCCACCTCACAACTGGGAACTGAATTAAAATACCAGTCCCAAGAAGTGGTTACAAAAACCAGTCCCCTACTTTCCCCTTGTCATCAAAAGGGATTTTGATGAAATATTTTTATGGAATGGTGTTCAACCTCTTTAGCTGTAGGACAAGGCAAAAGATAATCACTATGTACTCTCAAAAATGACTGAAATTAAAAAGACTGGCCATTCCGAATAGTCACAGGAACTCTCATATACTGCTCTTGAGAATGAAAATTGGTACAGCAATTGAAACTATTTAGCCATATCCACTAAAGCTAAACATAAAATCCTATGACTCAGAAATCCCACTCGAGATACACAGCCATCAGAACTTCATGTGTGTGTCACTAAAACATTTACAGAAATGGTAACAACATGCTCATAAAAATATCAAATATCCAGCAACAGTTGAAAACACGCATAAATCATGGTATGTTCCTGCATGGAATAGCACACAGGAATAAAAGCGAACAGGTTGACACTGCTGCCACTAATCCACGTAGCAACATGGGCTAGTCACAGGAAGACAAATACTAAAAATACAGATACAGTACTATACAGTAATATGCTTATGGTTTGATTCCATTTATGTATCAGCTTCAAAACAAGGGAATCTATTCCTAAATGTTTTATGTGGAAGAGTAGTTATGCTCCTTCTTAAACTGAGTTGATTACATGGATATGCTCATTTTGTGAAAATCCCTGTACTGCACACTTAGAATCTATGCCCTATTTGTATGTATATCATACTTTAACAAAAAACTGCATTTTCCCTGCATCCTGTTTACTTCGGTCACAAGAAGCTGTTTGCCCAGATTCTTATTCCATTTAGCTTTGTGCTCCCTCCAATCAGACTTGAGCTCCCATCCTTCTGAGACCCCTCTATTACATCCTCTGAATGCTCCTTTCATCTCTTTGCTCTGAAACTTGGTAGTCCTTGATAGCAGCTTCCCCCAGAGCTCTCTCAAATGGTAGCTGTTTGTTCTCCCATGCCCCACTTGCCAAAAGAGGTTTTCTCTTCACTCCATTTAATGAAGTCCCAGACCACTTACTTGCTCCTTCCTCAATCTCATAACCCTTTCATGTCTTTTCCTCTCTCCTCAAATTTCTTGCGCCCCAGCTACCTACTTCACTTTTCATTAATGATACTGCTTATTTCACTAAAAGGCAGAAGAATCCAGAAAAGAGTGGCCCATATTCTCTCACATCAATTACACTCCCTGCAGTCATAATGCCTTCCCCTTAAATTTTCCCTTGTAGCAATAGAAGGAGACACTGCTTTACACTGAAGAGCAACTGAAGCAAGGACTATGCTCTTCCCCATCTAAGGCACTACTCATTTTCTTCCCTCTAATAAATCTTTCCCATCTCCAAACAGAAGTGCTGTAATCCCCTCTCTTTCTCCCTATCTCTCTCTCTCTCTTTTTTTAAATGGGGCACTTTGTGCTTGCTAGAGAGAACACAACACAGACAGACAGACACACACACACACGAAAAGACTGAGAAAGCATCCCCAAGTGGAGTGTGGTCACACTGCAATTCCTTCTCTATTTCGCTGTACTGTCAAGATTTGGAGCACACCTGCACATGTGCCTGGTTTGTTTTTCAAACCACAGGGGCCAGAGTCCAAACCATCAGCAGTCATGTGGGACTCAGTCCCCTTAATCACAAGGCTATGGGGCTGGACTGTGTAATCTTCCATCTTGTAACACTTAGAAAAAAGTGTGACCTCCATATTCTCTCCCATCACTGCCCCATTTCTCTGTTCCCTCTGAAGCAAACTGGACAGTTCTCTGCAGTCACAGCCCCTACTTCCTTTCCTCTTGTTCTTTTTTGAACTTCCTTTTAATGAGTGTTTTGCTTCAACCACTGAGCAAATTCACCTATTTCAACCCACTCATATTAAAGCAACCAGTTCATTTCCCATCATTAGCAAACAAATCATCTCTCTCTTCAGTGAACTCATAGAGGTAGACTGAGGGTGAAGGCATTTATTTCATACTCTGGATCACACATAACAGTAAGATGCATATTGTAGAGACTCCAATAAGACAGAACATTTTTAAAAATCTACTAAAAGATGATTTTTGAAAATCATAACTTTCTCATACACAAAAATGCTATAATATAAATTAATTATATATCTAGAATGAGGTATACTATTGGGTTGTCAGAAAAGTCATGATGCATTTTTGCATAGAAAAAATATGTTATGACTTTTCTGACAACCCCAATACTTGCTTTCCAAAGACACAAAGTTTACTATTAGATAAGTTAGTAAGTTCCACATATTCTGAAAAGTACACTGATAGAGCATTAAGGGATATTACATATAAAATTACAAGTAGAAAATTTTCTACCAGACAGAGAGACTAATATAATTTTTTTTGAGAGGTTTTTGCTATAGGGCGCATGTGCTTGCCAGAAAGAACAGAGAGAGACAGAGAGCTAGAAATCGAGAAATCACCCCCCAGGCGGGATGGCCATGCCACAATCCCTTCTCCTCCATTCTCCTCTTGGGATCTTGGGCACACACGCACAGGTGCCTGACGTGAGTTTAAGCCACCGGGTCCGGGACTCGAACCGCGGTCAACTACACGGGCATCTAGCGACTTGGCCATTATGCCGACTGCAGCAACATAGCCATTACGCTAATTGCTGGTCCCAAGACTAATATAATTTCTAACTATGTGTTTTTTCTTTAAAGGAAAGAGAGATGTGCCCTGTCCCCACTGCCCAAACAAGGTCTTCACACAATCCACTTCCAGCTTCTGAAAGCCCTAGATCGTGAGTACATGCATGCCAAGTATGTTTGGTGAAGTCTTTAGTTGTGAACCAGGAAACTTCACACATGGGTCAGCTTCACAGAGCATTGTGCTAACATTATTCCACCATCCAGCATCCTAACTATGCATGAGTTTTTATAGCAGATTACCCAGGGGACCAGCAGTTAGTGTAATGGCTAGTCACTGGACTCCCACGTAGTCGACCATGGTTTGTGTCCTGGACCTGGTGGCTTAAACTCATGCCGGGCATGTGTGCGTGGCGTGCCCAAGATCCCGGGAGGAGAATGGAGAAGGGATTGCAGCATGGCCATACCCCGTGGGGGGTGATTTCTCGCTTTCTGTCTCTAGGTCTCTGTCTGGCGAGCGCACGCACCCTACAGCAAAAACCTCTCTAAAACAAACAAACAAACAAAAAAAGAAAACAGATTATCCAAAGGCAGAAGTCTTTTCTGTTCGAAAACTAGACATAAAGTGTATAAGTCTCCAATAGATAATAAAAAATTAAAAACCATCTATGTAAGAGCTAAAGTTAGGCTCTACATTAAATATACTATGATCTAAAAGCACCCAAAACTGAGTTTCTCCCAACTCTTACTAGATTGACTAAAATGAGATAAAACAGAAAAGCCTATTTTCTAGTCAGTTAATCACCAAAAGAAGTTTTGTGGGAACAAACAATATAATAATAATAAAAATAATAATAGCATCTTAGAAATGCAAGATTGATTTAACATATATAAAGAATCAATGAGGCCTGATGGTTAGGTCAGCCTGATCCCATAAGACAATAGATTTGAATCCCATGGTTCAAGTCCCAGACCTGGGGGAACCAGCAGTTAGCGTAATAGCTATGTTGATGGACTCCCATGTAGTCGACCGCAGTTCAAGTCCTGGACCCAGTGGCTTAAACTCACATGGGGTGCATGTGTGTGTGTGTGCCCAAGATATTGAAAAGAGAATAGAGGAGAAGGGATTGTGGTGTGGTCATCCCCCCAGGGGGTGATTTCTTGCTTTTTGTCTCTCTTTTTCTTTTTGTCTGGCGAGTGCACACGCCCTATAGCAGAAACTACTCCCCAAAAAAGAAGAAGAAAAAAAAAAGTCCTGGACCTGGTGACCTGAAAAACACACAGGTCATGTGTGCATGCCTGTGTGCCCAAAATCTCACGAGGAGGAAGAGATGGAGAAGAGTGTGGCTTACAGGGGAGGGTGCTTTCCCCTCTCCTCCTCCTCTCTCTCTCTGGGGTGTGCAAGCACTGGCTAGCAAAACAGAAAATAAATCAATATAATAAACTGTATTTGTCAAAGATAAAAACCACATAGTCATGGGACCAGCAGTTAGCATAATGGCTATGACGCAGGACTCCCATGTAGTTGACCATGGTTCGTGTCCCGGACCTGGTGGCTTAAAACTCAAGCCAGGTGCATGTGCGTGTGTGCCCAAGATCCCGAGAGGAGAATGGAGGAGAAGGGATTGTGGCGTCGCCATCCCGCCTGGGGGGTGACTTCTCGCTCTCTGTCTCTCTGTCTCTCTCTGTCTGGTGAGCGCACGCGCCCTATAGCAAGAAAAAAAAGCCTCTTCAAAAAAAAAAAGGTCATCTCAATAAATGCACATAAAGCACTTGACAAATTTAATTCTTTTCATAACTAAAAACAATCAATAAACTAAATATCAATAAAAGGAACTTTTTAAACTTCTTTTAAGGAATTCCTCAACTTCTTAACGGCACTACAAAACCAAAGCTTACAGCATGCTTAATGGTTAAATGTCTGAATGTTTTTCACCTAAGATAAGATGTTCACTTTGGTGACTTCTACTAAACATTCTGACTTCTACTAAATATTTCATTGGAGATTCCAGCCAGGGTAATTAGACAAGACAAAGAGAAATCCAAATTGAAAAGGAATAAGTACTCTCTCTTCAGATATCATTCTATCGCATATAGAAAATTCTAAGGAATACAGGCATGTGCACAGACACATTAAATTCATCAGAGCTAATAAGCAGGTACTACATGGATGCAGGATCAATATGTAAATGTCAAATGTATTTCTATATACTAGCAATGACTAGTCCAAAAATGAAATTAAGAGAACAGTTCTATTTACAATATCCAAAAAGAATAAAATACTTAGGAATAAATTTAACCAGAGAATTGCAAGATTTATATACTGAAAATTGTAAAATATCACTGAAAGAAATTAAAGACCCACTACACAGAAAGACCAAACCAGAAGATGGCATAATGGTTATGTCGCTAGACTCCCACATGGCTGACCACAGTTCAATACCAGACCTGGTGGCTTAAAACTTATGCTGGATGCATGTGCATGCATACCCAAAATCCTGAGAGGAGAACAGAGAAGGGACTGGGGCACAGTCATCCCCTAGGGGGCGTGATTTCTAGCTTTCTCTCTTTCTGGCATGTGGATATCTTATAGCAAAACTCTCTCTTAAAAGAAAAAAAAATTTCCAACCAAATAAACACATACTTTAATTCCATTTTCCCATAAACAACTTTTTTTTAACTGCCAAAAGGCAGGCATGCTTGTCACAGAGAGGGAGAAAGCAACCTCCAATGGGGTATGGTCACACCACAATCCATTCTCTACTTTTCCCTTCTGTTGGTATATGTACACACACATGCCCAGCATGTTTTTTAAGCCATCAGGGCTGGCAGTCAAACTGCAGCTGGCCCATGTGGAATCCAGCTCCCTTACCAACCAGGCTGCAAGGTTTGTCCTTCCTATGAACTTTCTGAAGTCCCACTGTAGGCTAATGGAGCTCAAGTCAGAGTCTAGAAGAATATGCTTACATTTGGGTAAACTGATTTCATGCCAGGACAATTCAATGGGAATAGTATTTCAACAAGTGCTGAGAAAACTAAACATTCACATGCAAAAGAAAGAAGCTGAGGGCTGGCCCATCACACAGTAGTAAAGGACTGTATTTAGAGAGCTGGATCCTCACATGTCACCTGCAGTTCAAATCTCAAATCCAGCAGCTTAAAAAACATACCAGGCTAATGTTCATGTGTGTACTAACTCCTGATGAAATGGAGAAATGAAAGAGGGGGACAGCAGTGTGACCACACCCCACTGCGGAGTGCTCTCTCTCCTTCTCCTCCTTCTAGTGAGCACATGCACCTTCTAGTAATAAGAAAAAGAAAAGTAGCTGAATGCTTACTTACATCACATATAAAAATTAATATGCTAATGTAATAATAAGGGTTAGATGGTAGCACAGGAGTAAAATACGATGCTCTGCAAGGCCAATCCACATGGGAAGATTCCAGATTCATATCCAGAGGCCTCCCTAAGAATTCCATGCATGTGAGTGTTCATGATTTAGGGCTCAGTGCTGCTAGGGGTGGATTATGGCTTGAATAGTAAGTTATGGTTCTTTCTCTTTTAAATTTGCTATAGGACATGTGCAAGAAACAAAAAGAAAGAAAGAGGAAGTGGAAAAGTATCACCAAGGAGGGATGGCCATGCTACAATCCCTTCTCTTCCATTTTCCTCTTGGGATTTTTGGTCATGTACACATATGCAACTTGAATGTTTCCCAAGCCACTGGGTCTGGCACTCAAACCACACAGTCAGCCATATGGGATCCAGCTACCTTAACCACCATGCCACAGGCTGTTCCTAAAGTTCTGTCTCTCTGACTCATGGAGAAATAAATAAAACTTTGCTTGTTTGCTATATGACACATGTGCTGGCTGGAGAGAGAAAAAGAGAGAAAGCACCTCCAAGGAGATAACAATCCTGTGATCCCTTCTTTTCCACTCTCCTCTAGGGATTTTAGGCACACATGTACACACACCCAACTTGTTTTTCAAGCCACCAAGTCTGGGACACAAACTGCAGTTGGCCATATGGGATCCAGTTGCCTTAACTACCAGGCCACCTGGCCGGCCCACATAAATAAAATTTCTTAAAAATTAAGTTTCTTATATTTGAATTACATATATAAATATCCATATACATGTATATATATATGGATCAAAGACCTAAGTGCAAGGGTAAAGTTGTAAAATTCTTGGAAAAAACAGTATTAAATCTCCATAATTTTGGAGCAGGCATTAGTTTCTTAAATAAGACACCGAAAGCATAAGCAACAGAAAAGATCATCGGGACCAGCAGGTGGCATGGTCGTTAAGGTGCTGGACACTCCCACGTGGCCAAGCATGATTCGAGTCCCGGACCTGGCGGCTTGCTTTCTCACTCTCTCTCTGTCTCTCTCTGGTCAAATTAAAATAAATGAATGAATAAATAAAATTAAATAAATTATATTTAAAAAAAGAAGATAGATCATCAAAATAAAAAATTCTTGTGAATCAATGACACCACCAAGAGAGAGAAAAAGACAACTCACAGAATGAAAGAAAGCATTTGTAATTAAGTAGTTGACAAATGACTTGTATCTAGAATAAAGAACCCAAACAACAATAAAAGAAAAGCTACTTTTAAACACAAGCACGTAATATGAACAGAAATTTTTGCAAAGAGATATAATGTTCAATAAGCACAGAAATCAATGTTCAACATCATTAATCACTAGGGAAATACAAATCAAACCCAAGAGATGCCATTTAATAAATATTTTTAAGTTTTAGGTTGGCTAAAATTAAAATTAAATTATTGGTTATTTAGGTTGGCTAAAATAAAAAAGGCAAATAAAAAAAGTATTGGTGTGGATGTGGAGAAATCAGAACCCTCATACATTCATGGTGGGATTGTAAAATCATGTAACTACTTTGGAAAACAGTTTGGCAGCTCCCAAAAATGTTAAACATAAGATCACCAAATGACCAACCTACTCCATGCCTACATATATACCCAAGGCAACTGAAAATACATTTATACACAAAAACCTGTACAAAAATATAGGGACCAGCAGTTAGCGTAATGGCTATGTCGCTGGACTACCACGTAGTTGACCGTGGTTTGGGTCCCGGACCCGGTGGCTTAAACTCCCGCCGGCAAGTGTGCGTGCATGCCCAAGATCCCGAGAGGAGAACAGAGTTCGAGAAGGGATTGCGGCGTGGCCATCCCCTCTGGGGGGTGATTTCTTGCTTGCTTTCTGTCTTTCTGTCTCTGTCTGGCGAGCGCACGTGCCCTATAGCAAAAACCTCTCAAAAAATATATATATATATATTTACATAGTATTATTTGTAACAGCCAAAAAGTGGAAACAACTCAACTATTGATGAAAGAGATAAACAGGACTGGCCCAGTAGCCTAGTGGCTAAGAGATCCCACCTGGCTGGTCACAGTTCAAATCCCAGCCCCAGTGGCTTAAAAAAAAAAACAATGGGCACGTGTGTGTGCCCCAAATCCCAACAGGATGGAGAAATGGGGGAGAAGGAATTGTGGCACGCCCATGCCGAACTAGGGGCTACTTTTTCCTCTCCCATCCTCTCTTTCTGGCAAGTGCATGTGCCCTCTGACAATTAAAAAAAAAAAAGGAAGAAAGGCTTAAGAAAATGTAGCAAATATCCATTCAAAAGAAAGTCAATTAGTGGTTGCCAGGGGGTAGGAGGAAAGAATGAAGACTGACTGCTACTGGTTTAATTTTAGGATGATGAAAACATTCTAATATTAAAGTACTAATAGTTGCGCAACTCTATGAACACACTAAAAAAAAAAAAAACATTCAGCTGTATTCTTTTTTTTTTTTTTGGGGGATTTTCGCTTTAGGGGCGGTGGGCT
>NW_006159672.1:5638413-5648505 GCF_000334495.1 Tupaia belangeri chinensis | reverse complement strand
AATCCCTTCTCCTTCATTCTCCTCTCAGGATCTTGGGCACGCACGCACGCACACACACACACCCAGCATGAGTTTTAAGCCACCGGGTCCGGGACGCAAACCGCGGTCAACTACGTGGGAGTTCAGAGACATAGCCATTACACTAACTGCTGGTTCCCTGTATTCTTTTTTTTAACTGCCAGAAGGCAATTATGCATGTTTGAGAGAGAAAGCATCCCCTAATGGGACATGATCTTGGTGCTATCATTTTTCCATTTCTCCACACTGTCAGGATTTGGGGTACACATACACACATGCCCAGTTTGTTTTTCACGTCACCAAGACCAGGATTCAAACTGCAGTTGGCCATGTGAGACGTGGCTCCCAGTGCACAGGGCTTAGCCACTGTGCTACAGGACCACCCTTCAACTATATTAGATTAAGTTTTATGTTATGAGAATTGTATCTCAATAAAGCTGTCATAGGGGCCGGGAAGTGGTGTGGTGGTTAGGGGTACCAGATTCCCACATGGCCAACCGCGGTTCAGTCCCGAATGTGGCGGCTTGCTTTCTCCCTTTCCCTTTCTATCTCTCTGATCAAACTGAAAAATAGTAATAACAAATGAAATTAAATAATTTTTAAAAATAAAACTGCTATAAAGTATACCATAAAAATAAAAAGATGAAGTCATTAAAATAGCCTCACAATCTTTAACCTGGTCCTTAATTATACTCTAAAAGTAGACTAAATTATTTAAAGTTTTTCCTAAACAAAAATCTGCTATAAATTTTTCAACACAATACCATTTTAAGTTCATTTTTCTATTTAAATCTAGAGGTTTCTTCCTTTTCTTTTTTAGCTACCGTATTTCTTATAGGCATGTATATATAAGATGACTGCAACAGAAGGAGACAGTGAATCTTTTCTTGCTGTTTTATTAAGAAAATTAGTGTTTACATCTATTCCATAACTAAAAGTCCTATCTAACCAATTTCAGTAGACTTTAAAATTTAGGAAATACCATTTACCCACCATTAAAGCCCATCAGAAATTTAACCATTCTTTCCAAAGAAAATTTGGTTTGTACAGAATGTTGCACACTATTTTTCTCACCCCATACTGCAAAATGAAAAATGATTCCGATGTCTATCCAGTTGACTATACTAATTTTTTTCTAGATTACATAACTTGAGTATCAACTAAGATTGTATGCTTTATTTCATGTTTAGAAATTCTTTTATTAAATAAGAACTACGTAATCCACAGCTACATATAATTTATATGCAAATTACTACTAATAACAGATGTCTTGTAACAGAACCATCATCATATAAGGGATCTTCAAAAATTCATAGATAATGGGACCAGCAGTTAGCATAATGGCTATGTTCCTGAACTCCCATGTAGTCTACTGCAGTTTGAGCCCCAGACCTGGTGGCTTAAATTCATGCCAGGCACGTATGTGTATGTGCCCAAGATCCTGAGAGGGGCATGGAGGAGAAGAGACTGCAGTGTGGTCATCCCCCCTGGGGGGTGATTTCTCGCTTTCAGTCTCTCTCTTTCTGGTGAGCGCACACTCCCTATAGCCAAAAAATAAACAAACAAACAAAAAAATCTCTACCAAAAAAATTCACAGATAAGTGCATATTAAGAAGAAACAGTAATTTCAAGTTTTTTACAACAAAATAAATTCAAACTTTAATTTCACTTTTCCATAAACTTTTTGAAGTACCCTAATACTTTTTAGTTGTCAGAAGGTGCTCACCAGAGAGAAGCAAGGGTAAAAAGCAGCCCCCAATGGTGTGTGATCACACCATAATCCCTCCTCTTTATTTCTCTATTCTGTCGGGTCATGCAAAATTGAAGCACCCAGCCCCCGGACCAGGATTTGAAGCACTTGATCAGCCATCCAGGATCTGGCTTCCCCAGCCACTAGGCCACAGGGCAAGTCCTAAAGTGCCCTAATACCCTTTGGAAGCTAAAAACACACACATTGAATTGAGTAACACCTTGTCCAAAACTGATTCCAGCTGACCTCTGCACACTACAGTCAGAGTAATTTTTATTTTTTAAACGTCAATTTGATCATGTTATTTGGAATTCTTACTGCCCCCAGTAAAACCATAATCCTCACTTTCTTCTTACCACAGCTTTTTATGGCCCATCAACCCATGCCTTACCCAGTTTCTTGAACTGTTGAACCTTTCTGTTTCCAGCCTTCCTACATGCTCTCTCCACTTTGCCAGATGCTCCTTCCAATTCTCAATCCTGCTCATCAATTCTTCACATCTGAGCTCAAGGAATTGCTACCCAAGGAGGATTTCTGACTCCAGGAGCTCTCATCACAATGGCTACTGGCTAACTAGTTAATTGCTGAAGTCTTAGCACCATGTGTGGTATAACCACACCTTTTCTCATGGTTCCTTCTCAAACACTTCAAGAGTGAGGAGGTACGGTCTCACTATTGGTCAGCAAAGCCTATCTTTCAGTTCCTCTCCTCTGTTGCAGATCCAGACAACCATTCTTTAGGTATTTTAAATTTAAACTAGCAAAAAGAGATAGTGACAGGTATTCTCATCTACATGAAATAGATCATCACTCTGAGAATTAGACTAAACAGAGAAGAACATACCTCAAAATGGGAAATAACCTTTAAATATAGTTCCACCATGTCAGCAAAACAAGGATGCTACTGTTTCTCTCCCAAAATCTTATTCCTTAATGCCATCCTTTTTTTAATCTTTTTTTTTTTTTAGAGGTTTTTGCTATAGCGCGCATGCGCTAGCCAGACAGACAGACACAGAGACAGAAAGTGAGAAATCACCCCCCAGGGGGGATGGCCAGACCGCAATCCCTTCTCCTCCATTCTCCTCTCGGGATCTTGGGCACGCGCACACACGCGCCCAGCGTTGAGTTTTAAGCCACCGGGTCCGGGACACGAACCGTGGTCGACTACGTGGGAGTCCAGTGATGCTATATAGTCATTACGCTAACTGCTGGTCCCCATCCTTTTTAAGATTTAATTTTTCAATGAGAGATCCAAGTGCATATGGGAGTCATAAAGGTCTCCACGCCACCATCTACTTCCAGTGGTAGCCAGCCCAGATCATAGGCATGTGTGTTCATGCCCAGTGTGGACAAAGATACCTGGGACACAAACTGGGGCTTTTCCTATATGTGTCCACCATTGAGTTGTGTTTCTGTTATACCACAGGTTGCTCCCTGAATTTCAGATTTCATTAGCATTTATCAGGAACACACATAACCCTGAGATTCCTCCTTACACTAAATGCAGCTAAGTATATTTAAACGCCTATGTAAGAACTCACATACAGTCTTACTCTACAGAAACTCTAAAATAAACTGTCAAATAAGTGATTAAGTTTATCAGGTAAATGATAAAACAAGTTTTATTGAACATTATGCAAACAATAATCAGCCATCCCCAGTTTGTGATTACTTACTTAGAAAAAATTTTGACAAGTCACTTTTGACTAGGGATGTTAGCTCAAGGGAAATAAATAACTCAATTTCCAAATAGCTTTTCAGGAATAGATGTATTTGAGTAAAATTGTTTTAAATATGTTCAATAACTAAATGCAAAAACAAACAAAAAACAAAAAAAGGTTCGAAATACATCATTTACTTCAAACAATCCATACTTAATTCTGCCATAAACCAAAATAAAATTCTGACATATGCTACAACATGGATGAACCCTGAAAATAGTATGCATCATAAAAAAAAAACACAGACAGATAAATACTGTATAATTTCACTTATATGAAGTCTGTAGAATAGGCAAATTTATATAGAGACAAAGTGATCACTAGGGGCTTTTAAGAAGGGGTGAAAAAGGAGCAGCGTTTAATGGAAACATACTAGTTAAATAAATGAGGTAATTCTGTAACCTGAAATGCTATGCAGCTATCATAACTAGTAAAACAGAGCTTAAGAAGACAGCCACATTAAAAATCTCTAAATACATGGGGCCAACAGGTAGCATGGTGGTTGAAGTGCTGAACTCCCACATGGCTGACCGTGGTTTGAATCCCAGACCTGGTGGTTTGCTTTCTTAGTTCCCACCCCCACCCTCTGGTGAGCATATGTATCTAACAGCAAATTAAAAATAATAATAATGATTGAATAAAATTAAACATTTCTTTAAAAATAAATAAAAATCTCTAAGTACGACCTTTGTACTCTGAGTATATGGAGTGAAATTCTGATTGCAGCTCTCACTACCTCTATGACCTTGGGCAAGTGACTCAATCTTACTGAGATTCAATTCATTTGTAAAACAAAGGCAATATATTAATACTAGCACCTACATTTAAGAGGCTATGGTCTAACAAGCTAAAGCACATACACTTGTTAGCAGAAGGCCTGGTTCACTGTAAGCATCTCAAACTAAATACTATCAATAAAAGAAAACAAGTTGCAAAACAAGATTTCACATTTGGGAGGAATAAAAAAAATGTTTACACAGACTAAATTTTAAAATGCAAATGGATAAACACACAGAAAATGGTCTAAAAAGATGTACACTCTGTGAAAAGTTGTTACCTCTGAGGATTCTAGGAGAACAAAGAAATCGAGAGACTTTTACTGTGTACTCTTGATTACATGTGTATCACGATTTTTAAAAAATAACTCTATTTTTGTACTTTGAGACAAAAACAATAAAAATCTAGTAAAGAGGCAGTTAGTCCTGAAATCTTCCCTGTCCTTGTCATTCCTACAGCTAATAGCTTGATTTAGAGCAGTAGTTCTCAAAGTGTGTGATATCTATGGACCGGTGAGAGTCCTCAAGAACCTCTGAGTATATATAAAACTATTTTCATGATATCAATAACATGTTAAACATATTATTTGCCCTTTTCACTGCATATCACTTGCATGGAGCAGCAAAAGCAATAGCACATGAAAATGTTGGCACTCGGCACAAATCATGGCAGCACCAAAATGTATTAGTAGTCACTGTGTTCTCTGGGCCATGCACACACAGTAAGAGAAAGTTTTATTTAGGAATGTTCTTAATAAACAGTTAAGATAATTAATTTTATTCAATTCCAATCTTTTCATGTGACTCTTTTTAATAATCGAGTCTCAGATCCAAAGGTCTTAAAAAAAAACAACTCTAGGCATATGTGTGTGCGTGCTCAAAATTCTGATGGGATGGGGACCAGCAGTTAGCGTAATGGCTATCTTGCTGAACTCCCACTTAGTCGACCACAGTTTGAGTCCTGGACTGGTGGCTTAAACTCACGCCAGGGGCATGTACGTGCGTGCCCAAGATCCCAAGCAGAGAATGGAGAAGGGACTGGAGTGTGTCCAACCGCCCCGGAGGGTGATTTCTCGCTTTCTGTCTCTCTTTCTGGCGAGTGCACATGCCCTATAGCGAAAACCTCTCCAAAAAAAAAAAAAAATCTGATGGGATGGAGAAATGGAAAGGAATTGTGGCATGGCTATGATGCTCTCTCTTTCTCTCTCTGGCAAGCACACCCACTCTCTCAACTAAAAAAAAAAAAAAAAAAAAGTTTAAAAAAACCAGTCTTACATTCTCTAACAATAAAGTAATTTCAACAGACTGAATATACAAACAGATCTGAAAATACAGGTATTGTCTATTGAATTATCTGGGGGGGGGGGGGGTGGGGCTCAATTTCGTGGGGGGGGGGGCGTGGGGCTCTGTCTACAAAAAGTTCAGGGAAAATGGGCATATGAAAAAGCAATGCTTTGATTTTACACCAAAATAAACCTGTATTTTAATTATGTCTTCCCATGAACTTTTTGGAGTCCTCTCATAAGTTTCAAGGTTTTGTTTTGTTTTGTTTTCTGAAGAGGGTTTCCATATAGGGCGCGCACGATTGCCAGAAAGACAGAGAGAGACAGAAAGCAGAAATCACCCCCCAGGGGGGATGGCCATGCTGCAATCCCTTCTCCTCTTGGGATCTTGGGCATGTCTTGGCCTGAGTTTAAGCTGCCGGGTCCGGGACTTGAACCGCAGTTGACTACACATGGGAGTCCAGTGACAGCCATTACGCTAACTGCTGGTCCCAGGTTTCAAGGGTTTTTAAAAGTGTAAAAGAAAGGCCCTTGGGCCAGCTTTATAGACTCCCGGTAGGCTGCAGAATTCCCCAACTACAATTGAGTCCTGGACCTAGCAGCTTAAGAAACATGCTGGGCACATGAATGTGTGTCCCTAAATCCCATAAATGAGGGAGAAATGGAGAACAGATTGCAGTATGATAATTCCCCACGAAAGATGCTTTCTCCTCTCCCTATGTTTCTCTGGAAAGCTCAAGCTGCACTCTTATCCAAAAAAAGAAAAAAGGAACGGCATTCTTCTTGCTAAATTTGTTTTGGAAAAGTTGCTTTTCATTAAAAATGATAGCACGGGGACCAGAAGGTAGCATAATGGCTCCGTTGCTGAACTCCCATGTAGTCAACCGCAGTTCGAGTCTTGGAACCAGTGGCTTAAACTCATGCCAGGCACATGTGCATGCGTGCCCAAGATCCTGAGAGGAGAAGGGATTGCGGTGTGGCCATCCCCCCCCCCGGGGGGGGGGTGATTTCTTGCTTTCTGTCTCTCTCTTTCTGGCAAGCGCACGTGCCTTATAGCAAAAACTTCTCCCCCCCCAAAAAATAAAAGTTATCATGTAGTTCATTTATTATTATTAACATGTAGTTAGATTTATTATTTTAAGTTAAATAAATATTTCAGGTTGTCTTAATTTCAAATATAGTAAATATATATATGAATAAAAGCTTTCTATATCCTCAATTATTTTTTTTAAAAAAGACATCTTATTTAACTTTATTTATTTATTTATTTATTTTTAATTTGACGGGGAGGGGGGGAGAGGGGGGTGTTGGAGAAAATAAGGTTCTCCCAGGTCCGGGACTCAAACTGTGGTCAGCCATGTGGGAGTCCAGCATCTTTAACTTCCATGCTACCTGCCAGCCCCACCCTTAATAATTATTAAAGAGAAAAAAGCATCTCAAAAAATTCAAAAAGGCTTTGAGAACCCATAGTTTAGAGCAGGAGTTGGTAAACATCAATCTGATGGCAAAATCTGGCCACCTGCCTGATCTGTAAATAGTCGCATTAGCACACAGCTAGGTCCATTGACTTCCTTATGATCTAGAATTGCTTTCCTACTGCAAAGGCAGAGTTGAATTCAGTAGTTGTAACAGGGACACTCTGGTTCACAAAGTCTAAAATATTTACTATTTAGCCCTTTATTAAAAAAAAAAAGTCTGTCAACCACTGATTAAGAGTGAAACCACATTTCCAGCTTTTATTATTACAGTAACTTCCTGATTGGAATTTATGCCCCTCTTACCCCATCACCAAAAGCAAGAGTGACCTCAAAAACATCAAGTTGACCTAAAAAACATCAAGTTGACGTCCCTCTGCTCAGGATCTTAAAAGCTCACAAGCATGCAAAGCACAACTCAGTCCTCAGCACAGCATTCATCACCTCCTGGTCCTTGGCAACCCCCTGCCTCAATCACAGTTACTTGAAGGCTTTCTCTACCAGACAATCACGCCAAACACTCCAACTTCCTAGGTGCACTATGCTCTTTCCAATTTCCACTCTAAGCTGCCTTCTACATCTGTAACATTCTCTTCCTCCCTCTTCTTATACCGGGACTTCCTTCCCTTCGCTCCCTATTCAATTCTGTGTACTGGGCACTTCTACCAGGTTCCCTTAATATACTTTTTCCCGAACTACGGAGAAATGACCTATCTGCTTTTCTTTGTGTTTAAACAGGGGGCTTCCTGAGGGCAGGAAGTGTGTTTCTCTAACTTATATCCAGCACTAGCAGCCCTTAAGTACACTGTTGTGAACTTTTTAAACGAACTAAGCCAAAAGCTAGCATCTGTAACATCCTTCATTACTTTTAAATTGGCTCTCCCTAGAGTATCAGAGTCAACTATTCTCCAATCCAAGAGAGTTTCTTCATAGTAACATCTGAACAGTTACCTGTACAGTATTCCTTTTTGCCACAGCTTTTCATATATTTTCTGAAACCTTCACAGCAATCCTATAATGGTCACAGGTAAGACAGATAAGAAAATAGAAGTTAAGGAACTAGCTAAGTTAGCACAAAGCTAGCATGAAGGCAGACATGGGATTTGTACCACAACAAACCTGCATAATGTATTTCTATGTATCATGATTTTCCACACAATGATTAACACCAAGGTGAAGAAGAAACAAGACTGACAAAGTGCTAAACTAGGAAACCACAAGCAGAATACAACCAATTGCTAAATAACGTATGTTAAGTGAAAAAAAAAAAATACTAAGTGAAAGGAAAGTTTTGCGTCTAACAATGAATGCTAAGAACAGCTGAAGCAGGATTTACAAGGAGAGAGGAATCTGAGATGGATTTAGAAGGATCAGCAGAGTGTGAAGTGTACACAGGAAGCAAAAAGAATACTCAAAGTTGTCCAAAAACAAGGTATGGAAACAATCACTAAATAATGGAAAAATGAAGAGGCTAGGCCGAATGGAAGAAATCTAGGTTAATGGAGAAAGGAGATTAAAAAAAAAAAAAAAAAAAGAAACTGCTATTTTTGTGTTTAAATATAGTAAAAACCAAATCCAAATACCCTAAAATACACAAGAATTAATTAACAGTTGTATCTAACAACTAAACAGCATTTTACGGGTTAACAAAAAGCATTCCACATTGTTTGATCTTACTAAAAATCTTGATGTGATTTCTAGATATGCAAGCTGAGGTTCAGAAAGGGTCTTTCAGAGCTGATAAATGGCAGACACGAACTGAAACCACTCCAATCAAGACTTTTTATCATCAAGGAATATAAAAAAATCAAGAGTACAGTTTAATACCTTATACCTTGTAAACTTACATCTGATTATATAATTGTGACTAGGCCCACTTCTAGAACATGCGGCGTGATTTCAAAGATATTAAGATGTAGTTATACTCAGTAAGTATGATGAATGCATTAATCTTACAAACAGCACACACATCTGACCCTCTAAAGGCAAAGTCTCCCTACGAAGCTCTCTCATAAGCTGAATGGCAAAAACGTTACTAGATGGTTTGCTTGTTGATGGCTTTCCAGAAGATGCTTTCTTGAAGGGCTTTTTCAATGGCCCAAGCATAAATATTAAGTAAACAGAAATTACATAACAGAATGCAGAAGTCAGACTGGAAATAATTCAAATAACCAGATACTGTATCCAAATAGACTTAAATTTTAAAAACTGGGCTAGCAGGTAGGGTTCTGGCACTAGATTCCACCTGGCCAAATACACAGTCTGGGTTCCAGACTAAGCAGCTTGAAAAATCACACTGGGCATGTACACCTGTGTGTACCCAAAATTTTAAGAAGAGACTGGAGAAGGGACTACAGAGTGGTCATCTCGGGACCCCCCCCCCATCTTGGGAACATTTCTCACTTTCCCTCTTTCTGGCAAGTGTACACACCCTATGCCCCACCCTCCCTCTCCTTAAAAAAAAAAAACAATGATCACACTAGCCATCCATTTTCTATACACACACACGACTATGGCTGAAAAGTTTTGCACTCACCAATACCATACTTCTTTGATTCTTAGAAGTGTATTTTCCCACATTTAAAGATCTTTGAAATTAAATATATCTTGTATCCAACAAAAAAACAACTTCCTGGAATTGGTACATAAATTTCCCTAATTTCTGTTACCCTTCCCAACTTAAAAGATTCTTTCTTCCATAATACCTATGTAAACCCCCTTAGAAAGGCTTATCCATACAAACTACCCAGTTATCTATGTTATTTATATAACTTCCAGACTGAAGCTTGGGTCAGACAAACCTTTAGTTTTGTATAGTATTAGTTCTTTTTTGGGGGGGCGGGAGGGGGTATTACTTCTTTTTTGGGGGGGCGGGAGGGGAACGTTTTTGCGATAGGGCGCGTACGCTCGCCAGCCAGCCAGAGAGAGACATAAAGCGAGAAATCACCCCCCCCCTCCGGGGGATGACCACGCCACAATCCCTTCTCCTCCATTCTCCTCTCAAATCTTGGGCATGCACGCGCACGCGCCCGGCGTTGAGTTTTAAGCCACCGGGTCTGGGACGTGAACC
>NW_006159672.1:5637184-5638354 GCF_000334495.1 Tupaia belangeri chinensis | reverse complement strand
GGTCGAAGATTTGCTTTTTAAAAAAAAAAAAAAAAAAAAAAAGATTCATGTGGGCCACCAGGTGGCGTGGAGTTTAAGGTGGCTGAAACCTACATGGCCAACTTATCAGTTCGAGTCTTAGATCCAGCAGGTTGAAAACCATTTACGTGTGTACATGTGCCCAAAATCCCAAGAAGAGAATAGAGGAAATGGGAGTGTTCAAAAATCCCCAGAGGAGAATGGAGGAGAAAAGACTGTGGTATGGCTAAAAAAATCATCCCCCAGGGGATGATTTCTTACTTTCTCTCTCTCTATGGCAAGTATACTCTCCCTATAACAAATGGTTTTTGTTTTTTTTAAAGGGTCAATGCGGGCCATCCAGGTGGCATGGTGGTTAAGGTGCCTATATCTCACAGGGCCAACTCTAGGGTTTGAGTCCTCAATCTGCAGCTTCAAAAAAACACCAGCACATGTACATGCATAGCCAAGAGAGGAATGGAGGAGAACTGTCTCCTTTTTCTCTATTTCTCTCTGGTAAATGTGCCCTCTAGCAAAAAAAGAACAAAAAGAAAGGTGGGGGGGGGTGGAGGTTAATGTATAATTCAAAACAATAGATTAGATTATGGTTTAAGAAATGGATTAAAGCAAAGCCATCAAATAAAGAGTCAAGATACTATAAATTCTGAGATGGGGCCAGCTCCACGGCCTTATGGTTAAATCGGTTCAACCATGTGGTTCAAGTTTTAGACCTTGCAGTTTGAGAAACATGCTAGGCACATGTGTGCAAGCCCAAGGTCTCAAAAGCAGTTGAGATGGAGAAGGGATTACTCCTCACCATCCCCCATGGGAGGTGCTATCTCCTCTTTCTCTCTGTCCAGTGCACTTACCCTCTAGCAAAAAATAAAAATAAATTCTGAGATAAAAAGAACTGGCTGTTATCAAACTACATAAAAACAAGTTCCGGGAACCAGCAGTTAGCGTAATGGCTATGTCGCTGGACTCCCATGTAGTCGACTGCGGTTTGCGTACTGGACCCGGTGGCTTAAAACTCACGCCAGGTGCATGTGCGTGCGTGCCCAAGATCCCGAGAGGAGAATGGAGGAGAAGGGATTGCAGCATGACCATCCCCCCTGGAGGGTGATTTCTCGCTTTCTGTCTCTATGTCTCTGTCTGGCGAGCACACACGCCCTA
>NW_006159672.1:5631478-5637153 GCF_000334495.1 Tupaia belangeri chinensis | reverse complement strand
CCCAAAAAAAAAAAAAAAAAAAAAACAAGTTCAATATAAGACCCTCTCTCTTGCAGCCCCTTCCCACTGTTTCTTCTGAAAAGCAATTAATCCATAAAGGAAGCAATGTCTAAAGCTCCCCTCCAAGTAAGCAGATGTAATCATGTTCAAAGTTACTTTGTAGGCAAATGTATCACAGAATTCATTTAACATGCAAGTGGTTTCAGTTACTTATTGTCTCTACAATATCTGTTGTTCAAATATTTTGAGAACTACTTGGGAAATTATTCCATTCTTGTACTTCCTTTATTTATTTTTAATTTTCATCTTTAATTGCAAGAAGCCACATGCTCTCCCCATAGAGAGATAAAGAAAGCACCCTCCAAAGAGGCACAATCACACTATAATCTTCTTTCCTTCATTTCTCCATTCCATCAGAATTTTGGGGCACACATACAAGCATTTTTTCAAGCTGCTGGGGTCAGGATTTAAACTGCAGTCACTCATGTGGGATTGAGTGTCTGATAAACTGCACTTAATCACCGTGCTACCAGGACAGCCCAGATAGGCATTTCTTTTAATGGCATCTCCTTTTCATTTGCTTTCAAAGGCATTTTTGTACAATTCTTAGTACTAAGCTCTCTGCTGAGCATTAGAAAAATGCTCCGTCCCCAGACTGGACAGACACATCCCACAATGGGGGTTTTGTCAGTACTGGCTACAGTCACTAAAGAAGGTGCAGCACACAGGGGTTCTGGAGCCAGTCCACATGGCCTTAAACCCTTCCCTGGATGCAGTGGCTACATGACAAAAGTAAGCTGCTCCCTGTACCTTGGTTTTTGCACTGGAAACTGGGAAGAATAGTTACTTCCTGTCAGGATGTGTGAAGATTAAATTAATTGACACAAATAAAGTACTTGGAGCAATCTCTGGCACATAATAAGCATGTGACAACTATTAGCTACCATTATTTTATGCTGGGTCCACTACAAGGTGCTGGGAGGTGAAGCTTCCAGCCTTCAAGTTTAAGGATGCTTAAAGTTTAACTAGGTCTACATTCAACTCCAGTCTACCAGACAGGCAAGAAATGCTGTGTGCTATGTGCAAAAGATATTTACTTGCTAGAAGTATGTCCAAGAAAGGGGAGTAGAGACTGGGTGGAAGTGACTCAAAACCATGCATGAAAAATCTGCTCAAATATTTAACAATTTCCAAAAAGTAGTCACCAGTTAGAATGTTAAATATTTCGGAGGCACAAGCTAATACTTTTCTTCTCACTTCCTTAAGCAAGCTCCCCCTGTTTTTTCTATTAATATTTTGGCTCTTCCTCATCTGGGCATACAAGTTCACTTTGCCCACCTTCTGGCAGAACAGGAGGGGCAAATCACCACTGACTGCTGATCATGCTCTGGTCATTTAGTATGACCTTCCTTGTAAGCCCAGCTCTACTACTTGCAGGGAGATGGGAAATTGCTCATGGCACAGCAGAATCATGACTCTTAGCATGATGGCTAACCTGACCCACAGTAAAACCTAATTTTTTTTTTTTTAAAGTATCAATGAGGCCAGCAGGTGACATGATGGTTAAGGCACCGGATTCCCACGTGGTCAACCACTGTTCAAGACCCAGCACCGATAGCCTGAAAATTACACATGCCCAGATTCCTGAGAGGAAAATGGAGAAGGGAGTATGGTGTGGCCACTCCCTGGGGGGGGGGGGGGGGGTGCATTTCTTTATACCAAGGGGGGGGGGGTTGATCTCTAACTTTCCCTGTCTCAGCCTCTCTCTGGCAAATGTACATGCCATATAAAAAAACCTTAAAAGAAAATTTAAATCTTACATAGTCTAATACTGCACTAGTAGTTATTCAGGACCCCCAAAACTTAGGTTTTAAAACAAAAAGAAAGAGGCTGGCAGGCGGCATAATGGCTAAGGCACTGGACTTCCATGTGGTGGACCACAATTTGAGTCTCAGACCCAGTGGCTTGAAAATCATGCCAGGCACATGTATATGCATGCTCAAAAATTCCAAAAGGAAAATGGAGGAAAACAGACTGTGGCATGGTCACCACCCTGAGGGATGATTTCTCATTTCCCCTGGTCTCTCCAGCAAGCACACATGTGCTATAGCAAAACTTTAAAAAAGAAAAGAAAAAGGAAATCAATACAAAAGCCTAAAATACCATTTTACTCACTCTATGCCCTTCGAAGTCAGGCATGCCTTCACTTACCTTGAACCACTTCATATTCATTGGGCATTGAACCCACTAGTCAGGAGATGACCTCAACCTCAATCTTTTTTTTTTTTTTTGAAAGGTTTTTTGCTACAGGGCGTGTGCACTCACCAGAAAGAGAGAGACAGAGAGACAGAAAGTGAGAAATCACCCCCCAGGAAGGATTGGCCACGCCATAATCTCTTCTCCTCCATTCTCTTCTCGGGATCTTGGGCATGTGTGCACACTCGCCCAGCGTGAGTTTAAGTCACCGGGTCCGGGAAGCGAACCGCGGTCGACTACATAGGAGTCCAGCAACATAGCCATTACGCTAACTGCTGGTCCCTAGTCTCAATCTTTAATGCACTTTCTGATTACCTTTGGAGGGACAGCAGAAAGATGGTCTAAAGTGTGGGGTTGTGATGGAACTGCAGAGTTGAGCTTGGACAAAAAAAAAAAAAATCAAGCACCAAATGCCTCACAAGTCACAAATTTAAGTAGCTAAATTTTACTGTACCCTAGGCTCCATAGTCCAAGTATCAGTGGACAATCACCTCTGTGAATTATCTATTTGCTATCATCTCTTATCACCATTCCCATTAAGGTTGAGTTTGGGCACAATCGGTTTATTCTTGTTGCTTAACAATCTCTAGTTGTTAATCTGGTCTGTTTTCCTTTACCACTGACTCTACGGTCATAATACAACTCTATCACAACTATTTGACAAAATGATGTAAAGTCAGGGATGTGTTAATTCCAGGAAGTTACCATGGCCAAGCTCTATGTGGATTAAAACAGAATACACAGGGGCCGGTCATTGGCCTGGTGGTTAAGGGCACAGGACTTCCACGTGGTCGGCCACAGTTTGAATCCCAAACCTGGTGGCTCGCTTTCTCATTTCTTTCTCTCTTTCTCTCTCTCATTCTGCCCCTCCCTGGTCAAATTAAAATAAATAAGTAAACAAATAAATAAATTTAAGTAAAATAATTCTTAAAAAAAAAAAATAGAATACACATAGCTAATTACCACAAAGACCACAACTAGAAATGCCAAAACTTCAGATGTAGTCAAAATGTTACTTAAAATAGTTTAAAACTACAAAAGTTCCAACTAGTTTAATTTGGAGAACAAAGTATTTCTGTCAAGATATTTTTAAGGAAAAGAATGCCATCTTAAGGGTTAGCTAGGTGTCACAGTGGTTAGGGCAGCTGGATTCCAAAAGGCTGTGTAGTTCAAGTCCCAGAACTTGCTGCTTGAAAGATACACTAGGCACATGTGGGTGCATGTCCAACATCCAAAGGGGAGAATGAAGGAGATAGGACTGTGGCATGGTCATCCTCCCTGGGGAAAGGTTTCTTATTTTCTCTTTCTTTCTGGTGAGTGCATGCACCCTATAGCAAATTTTAAAAAGAATGCAATTTTCATAATTGATGAGTCTCACTTAAAATACACTTTAGCTAGATCTATATTTAATTCACTTGTATCAATAAAAACTTTAAAAATAAAAAGTAAAGAAACCAGAAATTAAGACAGGTATTAAGGGGCCAGAAGTTGGAGTGGTGGTTACGACACTGGATCCCACATGGCCAACTCATGTCCCTTTCTGTCTCTCTAGGGCACCAGCGGCTCTAGGGCAAAAATCTTTAGAAAAAAAAGAAAAAAAGGGGACTATCAGTTAGCGTAATGGCTATGTCTCTGGACTCCCACATAATCGACCACTCACTAACGGACCCAGTGGCTTAAAAGTCAAGCCGGGCGCATGTGCGAGTGTGCCCAAGATCCCAAGAGAACTGAGAAGGGATTGAGGCATGGCCATCCGCCCCAGGGGTGATTTGTCGCTTTTGGTCTTTCTCTGTCTGTCTGGCGAGCGCACACGCCCTATAGCAAAAACCTCTCAGAAAAAAATAAATAAATAAATAAAAGGACAGGCATTAAGCCCTCTGTACTTTCTTTACTACCCATAAACAAACAGGTTTTACTCTACTCCAGGTAGAAATCACACTTGTGTAAGACTGAACTGTCACCTGCTTGGCGCATTCAAAATAAAACAAACAACAAAAAAAGTAATATATAAATCACTCTTAAAAAAAAAAACAGAATCAATAAACTAGGTTATATAAAAATCACCTACTTTTATCTCAAACCATATATATCTTTACAAATTTCTTGCAGCAGTTCTATTTGCTTAATAACTTGGGCACTGTTTGTCTCATGGGGCCAGGGAGCTTCATCTGTCCTCATGGGTCATTTGTCAAACTAGACACTGCTAGGAAGAGGTATAGGGTGAAGGAGGAGAGCAAAAGGTCATGGGAGGGGCCAAGGTGGAGGAAAGTTGACATCTGGCGGAGATTTTTGGTAACTTGGGGAAAGGAAGGTGTATTTGATGCAAAGACAAAGATTTTTGAGAGAGGTTAAAGGTTCACAATGTTCAGAAAGATAGATCACCACCACCACACGCATACAAAAAAGCACATGTAATTATAAATCCAAAATATTAATTCTAAATCTTTATGAATTCATTCTACATTCAACTAAAGAATAAAGAAATATCTTTATTCTTTGAAAAGACATGTAGCTTCGTGGGAAGCTGAAGGAGGAAATACTACCGAGTACCCCACCCACCACACTAAAGCTTTGCTCCTTGGCCCACTTAATAAGGCTGTGATTAAATAAAAGACCAGCCAACTTAAAGCATTATCATAAGGTTCAAGATTAAATCTGGAGTATGGAATTGAAAATTTACCAGTGAAGGAGAAAGAATTCACAGTAAATTTCAATAATTTTCGGGCCTTAAAGATCAAGTACTCCAACTCTTTTTAATGAAGAGACTGAGGCAGCTTGCCCAAGACTAAGGAGACTAAGACAGCTTTGAGTCTATGGCTGAAGTCCCCCAGCTCGGTGCAAAGAGTACGGCCATCCTCTAATGCAGTGCACCTTCTCAGTACAGCTATCCCAATTTTGTTTCTTGAGTCTCCGACATCTGCAGTTATTCCCCCTGGTTCCGCCCAATGCAGGAGGACGCCTCCTGCTACTGGAAAGACCCCAAGCCTGGGTCTGGCGGGCGATTGTGCAGTCCCCGCTCTGTCTGTGAGTGACCTTGGTGACTTACATAAGCCCTCTCCGACGGGACAGGGCTCCCCTCAACCTCGTCCCCCAGCACAGACACCCTGGGAGCCCCCGCAGCCCCACGGCGGTCCGCTGGGTCAGGGGACGCGCGGGCCTTCCTTTCACCGCGGGCGGACAGAGGCGCAGAGGGGGAAAGAGAGGAAGGGCCGATGTCGAGACGGCCCTGCCCACCAGGGGCGTCCGCAGGGCGGGTCGGGGGCGCAGGGCCTTACCTTCGGCCACGTCCTCATCGATGGCCCCCTTGACCTGCGAGAAGCACCACTGGAAGTCGTTGCCGCTCGCCGGGCAGCCTCCGGCTCCTGCAAACACAACGGGTCGGTCAGGCCGGCCGCGGCCTCTGCCCGCCCCCGCGGCCC